>NW_022196904.1:129170731-129259136 GCF_008632895.1 Mastomys coucha
AGGAAAAGGAAAAGGAAAAGGAAAAGGTAGGTACTAGGATTACAAGTGAGTACCACCACATCCGTAGTGAATCCTTTTTTATGGGCTCTTAACTTGTCCTGGGTCTTTTTCATGTTACATTTATTGCATAGCAGGAACAACTATAAAATAAAATTTTAAAAGCAAACACAGCAAAACCTGGATGCTGTGGCTCCACCAACTTTTCATGGTCTTAGCTCCCTCCTTAAATTCATGGGAGAGGGTTCCACCCTAGCTGGCTCTTGGTTTTGGCATTTTGCCTAGGCTCTGCCCCCAGCCGCTTGCCCCCTCCTCTCTCTCTCTTGCCTTCTTGCTCTTCTGCCTTTGTTCCCTTACTCTCTTCCCCATCTCTTCCCATTCCTCTCCCCACTCTCTCCACATGTTCATGGCCAGCCCCCTGCCTTTCTCTGTTTTTACTACCCTCCCACTCTCCACCCCATGCCCTGAATAAACTCTATACTAGACGGTTGTTGTGTGGTTGCTCCCTCAGGGGGAAGGAATGTCTCAGCATGGACCCAATGAGGCACCCCCTTTCCCCACACTTTACCACACCTCCACAAAACCTATTCCTTCTCTCCTTATATCTTTATAAAACACAACACTTTGTACCTCACCAGAAAGTCTCTAGTTTCTCTGAACTGGGGCTGAACCCGGGGATTTCCAAAAGCAGCCACAGAGCAAGGGTAAAGCCCAGCCCCAGCGTCAGGTCAGTCTTCACTTCCTGGGTGTGCTGGGGCGAGGGGGGTGGGGACCCTCCAGCAACCTCCCCCACTTACTTTTGAGGAGATCAGGTGTCTCTGCCCCAGATGTGGGAGGTGATGGCCTCAGCTGTCTTTCCAGGACTTCTCTATTTGGGTCTAGCAGGACATTCCTATAATGACCCTTAAATTCTGAACCATCTCAGGGTCAGGCTGCACACCCTAATGTAAGCACTTGGGAGGTAGAGGCAAGTCTCTGAATTTGAGACTAGCTTGGTCTATGGTAGAGTTCCAGAACAGCCAAGGATACATAGAGACCCTATCTCAAAACAAACAAATTCTGGGGCAAGAGGTCATGACATAATATGTTAGATCCATGAGGGAAGAACCCCCGAGACCAAGGTAGAAAAGAAATCAATTGGATCATGATTTTTTTGGAAAGAATGAGTTTTTTCTCCAAAGATACTGGTAAAATGTGGGGTCAGGGTGGCTAGGGTCCCCATTCCATTTGTCCTCAACTGTTTTTGTTTTAAAAAATTATTTATGTATATGAGTACACTGTTGCTCTCTTCAGACACATCAGAAGAGGGCATCAGATCCCATTACAGATGGTTGTGAGCCACCATATAGTTGCTAGGAATTAAGCTCACGGCTTTTGGAAGAGAGTGCTCTTAACCGCTGAGCCATCTCTCCAGCCCCCCAACTTTATTTATTTATTTACTTTTTGAGACAGAGTCTATTATCTGGAACTTGCTCTGTAGATCAGGCTGGCATCGAACTCACAGGAATCCACTTGCCGCTTGCCTTAGCCTCCTGAGTGCTGGAATTAAATTAGGCATGTGCCTCCACACCTGCAGTCCCATGAACCTCCTCCAGGTGGCACCCTAATATCTGTCTGTTTCTCTCTGTTTCCGTTTCTGTTTCTCTCTGTGTCTCTGTTTCTCTGTCTCTGTCTCTGTCTCTGTCTCCCTCCCTCCCTCCTTCTCCCCTCCTTCCCTCCCTCCCTCCTCCATCAGTTTACAGAAACCAAGTGCTCCTAGCTAGAACAAACACATGAGAGTTGTCCCTGAGGCAAGCAGTTTGCTATATTAGAGTGGCTCCAGCCACCTCACCTCCAAAATTACAGATTTTGTTGATTGCGTTAATTGTGGCAGGAAGACTTGCTCACTGTGAGTGGGACCATTCCCTGGGTTTGGGTCCTAGAGTGTGTCAAAAATGTACCCTGATGAGCATGAGCGCACATGCATGCTTTTCTCTGTTTCTGATTACAGGCACAACAGGACCAGCTCCCTTAAACTTCGGCTGCTGTGACTTCTCCTGGACTCTGCGATGGACTGGAACCTGGACTCTGAGTTGAGACAAGCCCTTTGTCATGGTATTTTGTCACAGTAACTGGAAATGTAACTAAGACAGTCCCAAGTGGAAACTCTAGACATACAGGCAGCATGGGTGTTTCTCCTGAGAGGACACTGGCTAGGAAGAGGTCAAAGCCTAGAGCTTTGGGAGCTACCAAGATTTAGTTCTCAGTAGAGAGAAGATAATTGCCAACATATCCGGAAGGCCCCAGGCACAGTGGCCCAGGGCTCAGCATCTTGTGGGGTTGGCACCACTAAGCCATCACTGTGGTCCTGACCCCGTTCTTACGTGACTAAATGGCTTCTTTCAGGTCACCTCAGCGTGGGTATTCTAGTTAGTTCATCATGCCTGGGCAACTCCAGCTCAAGTCAGGCCTCTCTCTGCCTCACCTGCTTCCTGGAGTGCGGCTTTGGGTGGGCAAGCCAGGTCTTGCCTATGAAACACCCGAGGTGCCTGTTACCTGAGCCACAACACATGCTCCGATAGTGAATGGGTCCCACCCTGAGGGAGTGGCATGATCACCCGGAAGTCTTGTTTTCTGTTTTTCCAGCTACATTCTTTCTGCCCAAAGTCCAGAATGGGCTGGCCCAAGGCAGTCAGGAGGCCCAGGAGGCAGTGTTGGATCAGGGAGGAGCAACTTGTGCAGGAGCCACAGCCTGTTGGCCCCCTGGATTGCATCCTTGCCATCCATCTTAAGGTTACCATTATGGCACTCGTACTGGCCATCACATTATACAAACATAATGTCACATATGCAGTCACGTATACAATCACAGAATCATAGCCACAAAGCATCACATAGTCAATACACAGCCACACATGCTCAAAATGTCACGCAGTTATATATAATCTCACATTGTCACAGCACTGGGTACACAGTCACACAGTGTTGCTGAGAGTCATACACAGTTTCACACTGTCACAGACACAGTCACACACGTTGTCCCATGTACATTCACACAAAAGTCCACAGCACTGGCCTCCTACCAGGCACCAGGCTGCCAGTGGTCGTCTTCCTGCCCACCGAAGAAGCAGCCTCCACGTGTGTGTTTTTGTGTGATCCATGTGTGTTCATGCAAACATGTGCATGCACCTGACCCAGGAAGCTGGCCTGAACCATCACTGCATGAGGGGACTTGGAGGGCTGGCCAGGTCTGCAGCTGTCTGGGCCTGTGCTGATGGAGGGAGCCCCTTGGCCCTTCTCTGCTCTTCCTGCCTCCCTGAGGTACAAGCCTGGCTTAACATCCAGTACTGTGGCAAGTCCATCTGGGAGGTTCTACAGACATTTAGGGAAGGTTTCTGTCTTGGACACTAGGAACCTATGCAACAGAGGTGTCCCCCTCCACAGTGTACTTTGTCTAGAACTAATGGAAGACAACAAAGGGGCTACTCCTGCAGGTCCCCTGCTTCAGCTTGAAACAAAGCTTACCCAATCAGCTGACCACAGGGACCCAGTGCTGACAGAGCCAAACACTGGGACACTGCCTTACTGACTAGAGCTCTGAAAAGTGACTCAGTACAATGGGTGGTAGGACCTGCGGCTAGTGACTTGCTTCTGACTCACGAAGGAAACAGCCTGCATCTCTGGGGGGCAGCTGTAAAGCCATGAGCTCAGGCTGAAGTTTCTGCTCCTGCTTCCTGAGAGCCTTCCGGGGCCAGCCATGGCCAACAGGCACAGAAAAGGGTGACTCCAAGGAGAGTGTGAGCTATGAGGAAGCAGAAGGGGCCCCCCAGCTAAGCCCCACTGTAGATATGGAAGCAAGGTAGCAATGCAGCAGCCAGGCATGACCCCCAGCCCCCTGCCTGGGGGTTGTGGTTGGTGTCTAGAAGGGTGAGGATGTCCCGGAGGCTAGAAGCAGCATCTAGGACTAGAAGCAGCATCCAGGTTTAGAAGCAGCATCCAGGTCTAGAAGCAGCATCCAGGACTAGAAGCAGCATGCAGGACTAGAGGCAGCATCCAGGACTAGAAGCAGCATCCAGGTCTAGAAGCAGCATCCAGGTCTAGAAGCAGCATTCAGGTCTTCAAACCCAATAGCTGTACCACTTGCCATGACTATCTAGGTCCTGGGTTCAGGTCTACCTGGCTCACCAAATCTTCAGGGCAAAGTAGGTTACCAGGCCACCTCAGAAGGGGTGTGGCATCCTCTCCTATAGTCTCTCCTCCTGCATATCCAGCAACTTTCCTCTCCGTGACCCCCCTGCAGTGGAAAAGCCCAGCAGGCTCAGGCCTGCAAAATCTCCCAAGGGTCCCTATCAGTGGAATCTCTAGAAAACTTCAGGGTGCTACATGGTTAGTGGTTCCCACCCACCCTCGAAAGTGACCCTGAGACACTGCACATACCAGGACTTTGTGAGCTCACAAATGTAAATCAATGATGATAACAAGATACTGGGGGATTGGGAGAACCAAACTCAAATCTGTCCAGACTCGTCTCCAGCCCCAGCCCTCCACACCTCACATCTCACTTGGAGGCTGTATGATCAGTGAGAAGCTCCTGGGCTCGGGATCAAGGTCTGAATGACTCTGGATGGGGCCTCCTCCAAATCGGATGCTCCTTGGGTCCAGTTCTCATCAGCTCCCAGATCCGTTGGTCCTTCAGCTGTACCAGATGTTCCAACCTCATCACCTTCATCTGCAAAATCTTCAGAAAGCACACATGTCTGAAAATATCTAAAGAAGTCCAGCTACCTGCCTTGGGCAACTCCATCCTCTAGAAATGAATGTACAATTCCAGGTCTAATGGCTTCAGGGTAGGACCAAAGGCCCTTGTGGGGGCCACTGGTAAAGAGAGACACCAAGATCCTTAGATCCTACAGTCAGTGAGCCTGAGGAGCTCACAGGCTTAGCAGGCTGTGGATGGCTGGTTTTACTCCTCCTGCTCCCTCCTGGGAATCTCCCTGGCCTCCTGCCTGTTTTCCTGTATCAGCCAGAAAGACCAAATGTAGAGCAGGGCAAAGAAGGGCAGGGCAGGGCAGGGCAGGGCTGCAGAGGGACTGAGCCTTCTTTGCTGTGAGCCAAGCACCCAGTTCAGAAGTTACTCAGGGCTCATTTGCAGAAACAGCCGATGATGGGTAGATATGTGACTGTTGTGCTGTCTGTTCATCATGTTCTTTCAAAAGTTGATGACTCAAGAATAAGTGTGTGGGGGGCTGGAGAGATGGCTCAGCGGTTAAGAGCACTGACTGCTCTTCCAAAGGTCCTGAGTTCAAATCCCAGCAACCACATGGTGGATCACAACCACCCCTAATGAGATCTGATGCCCTCTTCTGGTGTGTCGGAAGACAAAGACAGTACTTATCATAAATAAATATTAAAAAAAAGAATAAGTGTGTGTGTAGAGGGAGGAGTGGAGATAGCTCAGTGTTGGTTAAGGTTAGGAGTGCATACTCTTGCTGGGTTTGGTGGTGCATGCCTTTAATCCCAGGGCAAACTCTGTGAGTTTGAGATCAGTCTGGTCTACACAGTGAATTCAAGGACAGCCAGAGCTATGTAGAGAGACCCTCCCTGTCTTTAAAAAAAAGGGGGTCGGGGATCAGTGGGGAGAGTATGTATGTACTGGTAATCTCTTGGAGAAGTTCAGAGTTTGATTGCTCCCACCCATGTGAGGCAGCTCACAAGCACCTGCAACTCCAGCTCCAGGAGAGTCTGATGGATCTGGTCTCCATGGATATCTGCACATACCCAGATGTACACAAAATTAAAAAAAAAAAGAAATTCTTTGAAACTCTGTCTCTCTATGTAGTCCTTGCTGTTCTGGAACTTTCTATACAGACCAAGGTGGCCTTGAACTCACAGAGTTTTGCCTCTACCCCTGGGATCCTGGAATTAAGGACACATGTCACCATGCCCAGCTACACATAATTTTTTTAATGAAATAAAAACATAAGTGAATTAAGATGGGGCTGCTAAAGCTAGGAATGGTGGCATACACCTACAACCCTAGTCCCAGGGAGGCAGAGACAGGGGTGGAAGTGGGGGTGGGAACCACTGAAACCTAAGGCTTACTCTGGCTAGACTCAATCTCACAAAACAGGAGAGAGAGATGGGGGGAAAAGATATGGAGGGAGGGAGAGGAAGGGAGGCAGAAGGAAGGAGGGAGAAAGAGGGGGGGAGGGAGGAAGGGAGGAAAAAGGAAGGAGGGAGAGAGAAGGAAAGAGAGGGAGGGAGAAAGGGGGGAAAGAGCTTGAGCAGCTCCCCTCAGTCCTGCCTTCAGTACAGCAGGGGTATCTGTGGTCCCTCCATGCCTGCTTCAAGGATGACCTTGTCCCAAACTTTCTCCTATCAGAAACTGAGACCCCACCATGCTCCTGAGGCATAAAACCTGGATCTGTCTCATTTCTATGTAGTGTGAAGGAAGGCATGTAGATCAGGGTGGGGAGACAGCTTCACAGCAGACAATGAAAGACAAGGTCCCTCCTGGACCTGTGGAGTGTGACGCTGTGTTCACAGGCAGCACATAAGGCCCATGCTCTGGACACCTTTCCATCTTCATTCAAATTAAAAAACCAGGGAACGGTATGGCTAGGTCCAGCAATGGATTCCATTCTATGGGGCCCAGCCACAGGCTTGATACATCCTATCTATCACAACAGATTGCTCCAAAGTCGTGTCACTTTGTGACAATTTACAAGTAGTATTCAATCCTTAAATAGCAAGCTGAGTGTCAACCCTTGGGTGGCAAGTGGGTCTGTTTCCTCTCTGGCTCTCCAGTAAAAAGTTACAGTTCCCTTGGTCAGCATATGAGCCAGGGCAACAGTGGGGAGAGCCGAGCTGTGAATAAGCAGGGTGGATGGAGGCAACAGCTTCAGTTCTCCTTACCACTTCCTCTCTACTGCTCTGTAAGTCCAAAGCCACAGTAATATCACATCACTTTCCTGTTTTCACAAGAAGATAACTCGTCAAGATTTGGGGTACATACTCAGGAACCGAGACCGCATTGCAATTTCCGATAGCCCCCGTGACCCGGTGCCCATTGGTGCAGTCTACGTTCTTCCCTATTGCCTTAGCTCGGGTTCCCAGGATACAGGGAGAGGTAAGGAAAATAGTAAGGAGCACTGGAAGTTCCTGGTGCAAGAGCAGAGATGTGCCTGCAGAACCAAATGTCCATCAGAGAGCAAGGCATGAACCACCCAGCCAGGCAGATACTGCAGGACTAGGTGTGTCCTCACAGAGCCAGGAGTACATCCACAGAACCAGATGTGAGTGTGCAGTCCTAGACATTAGCCCACACAACCAGGCACACACCACATAACCCAGGTATGAATGGCAGAGCCATATGTGCACTACAGAATAAGCTGTGTATTATAGAATAAGCTGTATAGAAGAACAATTCTGCACTGCAGGGTTAAGTGTGTTCCATAGAACCAGATGTGCATCAAAACCAGGTATGCATTGCACATCTAAATGCTCACAAGGATCCCTGGATGCATTGTTTTGAGAGCCCTGGCTTTTGGAGATGAAGAGAAAGACAAGGCTTAGTTCAGGCTGAGGGGGGAGGGGCTTGGGGGGAGAGTGGGGAGGGCAGGCAGGAGCCTCTTCAGCCAGCATCTGTCTATCTGCTTTCCAGACATTCACCCAGCACCTGCTTCCTGGTGGGCCCCAGTTCACACTGCCCTCTTGTATTCCTGAGCTGCACTTGGGTCTGGGATGGACAGATCAATGAGGCAGGTGGTGAGTATCCACCATAGCTTTTCTGTTTCTGAGAAGGACTGAAATGGTCCACAGACTGTTTTCTTCCCACCCCACCCCCCTTTTTTCTTCTTCAAATTTTCAAGAGAGGGTTTTCTCTGGGTAGCCTTGGCTATCCTAGAATTCACTTTGTACACCAGGCTGGACTCAAACTCACAGAGAACCACATGTCTCTGCCTTCTGAGTGCTGGGATTAAAGTCCTGCTAGGCCACTAATTTCTAAAGAATCTAAAGAATGTCTAAAGAATGTTGATTCTCGCCTGGCCGTGGTGGCACATGCCTTTAATCCCAGCACTTGGGAGGCAGAGGCAGGCGGATTTCTGAGTTCGAGGCCAGCCTGGTCTATAGAGTGAGTTCCAGGACAGCCAGGGTTTCACAGAGAAACCCTGTCTCGGAAAAAAAAAAAAAAGAATGTTGATTCTCTTTGGTCAGGGCCTTGCACTCCCCATACTGCCCTCCCGGGATCAGTGCCGGCTCTACAGAAACTCAGCCAAGGAGTATGAAACTGGGGTATCCTTGAAGCTCAGAATCTCCAGGAAGCAAGGAATGCCCAATAGGACCATACCTTGACTGTCTCCTGCAGAATGGCTAGTGCTTGCTCCTTATCCTCCAGCTGCTGCTGGATGCCGATCAGGTGTTCCCAGAGCCCTTCAATTGAGTCCCTGAAAGGTAAACACTGACCTTTAATCCAGGATAGGATCATAAGGAGCTGGGCAGGGAGAATTTGAGAGATAAAGGTCCACCCTCTGCAAGCACAGCAGCCCATTTTCTCCAAATCCCTTTGATTCTGAAGGATCTTCGTGCTGGAGGGGGCTGGAGGGCTCTTTAGGCCTGTATGACAAATAGACACCATCAGCTCAGGACCTTGTTTCTGATAGGCACCCACTAGTGACAGGACATATGAATGAGGGGAGAGGACATGATCCATACTCAGTAAAGCAGACTCAGAAGTTATCATGGAAGGACTTGGTCCTGCCCTGGTATCAGGGGCCCTTTGCATAGCCCTGGAAACCTCAGACATGATGTTCCTGTTTGAATAATGGCTTCCCTGCATAGCTCACAGGCTTCCCCTTGGATGGTTGCTCTCTGAGTATTGCTGGAGCCAGGATCCTAAGTATTATGCCTTCCTCAGAAGCCCACTAGCCCCTCTGGGCCCAGGATGCACCTGAGCATACCTGCCTTCTTTTGAAGGTTTGGGAGCTCAAGATCATCATGCGCCCAGCTTTCGGGAATGTGGTGATGTTCTGCGCAGGAGTCCCAAAGGGGCTCTGACAGGCTGCAGTTATCCACATTAGGATCTTGAATCTTAGTGGTATGTGGGTAGGAGGTAAGCTCCCCACAAGGTCGGACAGCATCCACACCAGAGTGTCCTGGATCCTGCAAAGTACAAAAGTTGGGAAGTAAAGTGTAGTTGGGCTGAATACATCTGGCCTGTATCTACTCTGGGTAGGGTTCGTGTGGAAACTGGAGAAGAGTGGGAAGGACTTGGGTTGGTTGTAACTGGAGCAACTCTTAAGTGTCTTCAATGCCCCAGGGTAGATGGATCAGGCAAGAAGGAGATGGGGGCTGGGAAAAATCGCAGACAGCGGGGAAGTCAGGAAAGCATCTAAGTGAGGAATGTAGCCTCACGTATGGGCTTCATATCTTCCTTCCTTCCTTCCTTCTTTCCTTTCTTCCTTCCTTTCTTTTTCTTTCAAGACAGGGTTTCTCTGTGTAGCCCTGGCTGTCCTGGAACTCACTCTGTAGACCAGGCTGGCCTTGAACTCAGAAATCTGCCTGCCTCTACCTTCTAAGTGCTGGGATTAAAGGTGTGCACCATCACAGCCCAGCAATGGACTTCATTTCTTTCTGGACACAGGGACATTCATTTCTCTGTCTTATTCTCACACAGGCAGGTTATCTGACTGTGTGCAAAGGTCAGAAGACACAGCAGCCTGGCAGGCTGGATTGATCTGCAGACACTTACAGCTGTGCTTGCTGAGCCTACATGAACGGTCCTGGCCTCCATCTTCTCCCTCAGTGCACATAGAATAGACTCGATAACTCCAGGCCTGTTGGATACCACCCTTTGGATATCATTATCTGAGATAAACAAGTGCAGCTTGCGAAAGACTTTCCTGCAAAGAAGGCAGAGGCACACTCTCAAAGCAGTACCATCAAGGGCTGGGAGTGGAGCCCTCCCTGAAGTTCTGTCCTCCCTGCAATGCCTTCCGGCAACTGGGCAGCATCTAGCTTTCTCAGTGAGCCCCTTTTTGCTCTGCACTTGAGTGGCACATGACTATCTCATTCCTGCCCTTTGGGGCTATGTCTCAGGAGATCACAGAACATGGTGCTCTATCAGGCCATGTTCTCTGCACTCATTCTCATCTCTCTGATGGCTTGCCCTCTGTAAATCCTGTTGATACAGCTCAACAGTACTGGAAACCTGCAGCTGGGCCCTCTCAGGCATGATGATTTCCCTTGAGGTCTCTTTCCATCTCTACCCTCTCAAACATAAAGCCTATGAGACTGTACCCAGGCCTGAGCCCTGCAGTGCTTCTATTCCAATCTGAGTCAGTCTTTTGGAGGTTCTAACTTCCCCCATACAGCATCCTGGGTGCCCACACAGATTCTCCACCTTGCTCTAGAGGTTCAGGCACTTCCCGAGGGCCCTCAGTGATTGGACTACATCAGACATGTCTGCCTGACTCTGCTTGTTCTTGATATCACTTATCACACCAAACATACAAGCAGAGACTTGTCTGAAGACATTTTGAGAGGTGAAGTAAAATGTGCCTCCAATAATATGGCTGCCCTAGCAAGGAACCCCCAGGAACCCTGGTTGCGGTACTTTTCTGTAGGCAAGGACTCGCAGTAAGGTAGTCAGTGACCCACAGCTGGAGAGAGCATCCCTGGGTCAACCTAAGTGGGTTGAGCTCCCAAGCCTTGCCTGTTGAGAAGGCTCCAATTGCTCAGCTTCTGGTCTGTACTGCAGGCTGGGACGTAGCTGTGCAAGTCCACCAGCCTTGGGCGGAAGTACTTCACAATCTCGGCCACCAGCACTGTGGGAATGCGAGGTGAACTTGGCTTGCCTGTCTAAGACCCTGTTTTGCAGCTGTAATCCCTGACCACATGAGATGCATGGATTGGAGTGGGAAGGACACGAACTTGTCCTGGGGAGCCCATGATTGTCCCCGAGTCTTTGGCACCGCATCTAGACTCCAGGTCAGACTAAGTGGGAGGATGGCCTTGGGAGCTAATACAGCGTGAGAGCCCTGGAGGAGCTGGAAGAGCCACAGGAGGCTATGTTTGCTACTATCTTTCCTAAGGAGCACGAGTCTGGACTCAAGAACCGCTCCGTTGCCCCATCACCCACACCCGTACTAAGGGGCTGGACGTAAGGGTGGCCCTCAGCTTTGAGTCCTCTTCATCATCCGCCCCATAGCGCCTCGCCCTCACTCGCACCACCATCACTGAAGTCCCGAGCCAAGTGACGCTTGGGGCGGCTGAGTGGGAGCCGGTCCAGCCAGGCGCAGAGGTTGTGAATATCCCCAGGCGTTGGCAGGAACGCAGCAGAGCTCTGCTTGGAAGCACTGAGCATGGCAGAGGACTGGGTGTGCAGCGGCGAAACACAGCGGAAGAAACCGGGTGGGTTTGGACCGTTGCTGGGAGACGAGACACAGCCGGAAGGGGCGGGGCCCTAACCGCGCCCGTCCCTCCCTCGATCCCAGATAGGATTGGTCCTCCTGCACGTCCAGGTTGAATTAAGGCGGGTGGTTAAAAATGAAGGGAGATGGTAGGTGAGATTGTTTGATCTGGTGTAATAAAAACGAACTGCCCTCTAGAATGTGATCTATAATCTACTGGTAAAATAGAATCTTTATTAGTGAATAGTGTTTAGTCAGAGTTTCAACAACTATTCTGTTTCAACCCGGAAATGACAACTTCTGTCCCAACACCCCAAGAACATCGGCTTTTCCTTCCTGAGTATCGTACATGAGTGGGATGTAGACCGCCTTGGGGAGCGGTCACTGCATGAGGGCCGGTGCAAAAGTTGCTGGGAGGGGACTCCTGGCATTCTGTCCACCCAGAGACAGACAGACAGATTTGCTCACGCTCACTACAGGCACCGCTGCCCCTGCCTAGCAACTAGCATACGTAGACATGCGGTCTAAGCTGGCCAAGGCCAGTGAGAGGGCACTGGTTCAGGAAGGCAGCTGGACAGCAAGAGCCGCAGAGATTATTCCTGAGGTAGGAAGAGTGTGTGCAGGTCCAGCCTGGGTGAGGGGTGTTGCTGAAGGAGCACATTTATAGAAGCAGTGGTATCTCCAAACTTCTACAAACCTACGATGGCCCTGGGGTGCCCTAGCTGGTCACCTCTTCTGGATGGGGACCTTCAGAGCAACCTTTGGCCCACCAGCTCCCTGCCAAGAAAAAAGGAAATTGATATTAAAGAGGATCTGATAAGAGAGGTACAGCTGAAGATCCCTATCGACAGTTCTTTAAATTTAGACTTCCACTTCCCCTTACAACAGAATGGCCCGGACCACACAAGGTGATTGTACTAACATTTCATATATAATGTAGACTAGCCATATGAAAAGGAAAAATCGATAGCTCCGGAAAGTTGCAAGCCCTGGAAAATTCTGGCAGATTATAACAGACATCAAGCCTGTTACTGAGGATTTTCCCATTTTCTTTTCAGATGTCACTAAACTTAGCAGCTAAGAAAACAAAACCAGCCACCCACCCTCCGGAACAGTGCCACCATCAGCAGGATGGTTCCTGCAAGATGGACCCCTCCCTCTGGGACTCACCTGAGTCATTCCAGTCCCAGGCTTGACTGGTGGTGTTGGGGGTGCAAAGGTTGGCTTGACCTAGGAGGAACCAGACACAGCTGAGAAAGAGCATCTCCTAAGCAGGCCAAGTACTGCCCTCAGCTTCATCCCAAGGCTGTCCTGCTCAGTTCCAGTCTAGTCCAGAAGGCTTCTGTCTTCAGATAACTCAGTAGGAAAGCCCTGCATGGCCTCACCACTCAGAAGGTAAAGCCTGAACCTGGCAGAGCTCTTCTTGGCTAGCTGTCCCAACCAATCATCTTGCAGCCTCCCCAGCATCCCACACATTACTCTGAAGGCTCCTAAGTTTTCAGAACATGGGTCTTTAGAAGCTCCGAAGGAAAGAATTAACTACGAAGACATGTTTCATTTCCACATTCTTAGAGAGGATGGTAACCTGGTATTGGTAGGTTTTAGACACATTTTGGCCTTCCTCCTCATCCAGCTTCCTTTAATCCTTGCCCAGGAGTACACTGCCCCATTCTGCCAGTCAGGACTGTACCTAGAGTGACTTTTTCTTTTTCTTTTCTTTCTTTTTCTTGTTTTGTTTTGTTTGAAGCAGGGTTTTTCTGTATATCCCTGGCTATCTTGGTCTCACTCTGTAGACCAGGCTGGCCTTAAATTCAGAGATTCAATTGTCTCTGCCTCCCAAGTGTTGGGATTAAAGAGATTTTTCAGCTCTTATGTAAGAATTAGTCCCTGGCCAGACACAGCGGTACACACTTTTAATCCCAGCAGTTAGGAGTCTGAGTCAGGCAGATTTTTGTAAGCTTGAGGCCTCAAAAAAAAAAAAAAAGAAAGAAAAGAAAAGAAAAGAAAAAAAAAGAAAGAAAGAAAAGAAAGAGAAAGAAATAAAATCACCTTCCTAGCCTCCCCTCCCCAAAAAAGGAAAAGGAAAACCAGAAAATCACAGGTGTCCTGGCTCATACCTATAAAACTAATACTCAGGAAGCTGTCTCAGAAGGACTATCATGAGTTTAAAGGCCAGTGTGGGCTCCACAGTGAGTTCTATATCATCTGGGCTACAGAATGAGAGCCTATTTTAAAAAACAAAACAAACCAACCAAACAAGAAAAAAAACCCAGGGCCTTGTGAGATGGGTCAGTGGGTTAAGGCGCTTGCCAGCATGGTGATATGAGTTCAGTCTCTGCAACATGTAAAAATGGAAGGAGTGGCCCAACTCCACAAGGCTGTCCTCTGATCCTCTTGCATCCTGTGATCTGCATGCACACATCACAACACATACACACATTCCACCCCCATACTAATAAATAATAATAATAAGCAACAAAGACCACTGAGCTTGATTATCTAGTAAAGGTGTTTACTGTACAAACCTGATGATCTGAGTTTGATCCTAGAACCAAAGTGAAGGTCATCTTCACAAAGTGGTCCCCTGACCTTCACATGTGCACCCTGGCACACGTGCCCACACATATCATACACACAATAACAAATAAAACAAAAGTAAGAAAAATAAAATCACTATAGCAAAACACAGTGCCAATTGTTAGAGTTCAAGTGCCAAAGAGTCCAGAGATGTAGGATTTTTAAGTCTCCAGATGATCTCAGAGGTAGTCATTCACCTCTCTTTCTAGGCATCCGTTCATTCAACACAAAGATAGCTCCCGGCACGGAAATCATAGACATTTGGACATCCATCCCACTGTGGTTACTTCCCATGCTATTCCTACTAAGAGTGTGTCACCAACATCCACTTACAGTAAGAAGATAAGAAGTAGACAAACTGAAGGACACTGAGAACACAGCAAACTAGCACCTGCAACACGAGGAATGTGCACTGAAAGCCTCTTGAGAGCCACAGGTGCCCAGAAGAGCAGATAAGATCCTCAACAAGGCCTGGGCAGAGCCGGGAATGCACACTCACTCTTCAGGTCCCATTCAAAAGACCCTTGGGGAATTATCCACCACTTTGAGGCCTTCTCAGATGCCACTTGCTCACCAGCAGCTCCCTTTCCCTTGCCTTAGAGGAGCAGATATACCTGTCCATGAGGATGGCCAGAAGCACGGGGTAGACAGCTGAGGGCTCAGGGCTTCCATCCTGTTACTAATTGCATTTACACCCTGGGATAGGTAAACAGGCACATGCACACGCACATGCACATGCATGCATAGACAAGTTCTCCACCATCACAGCTATGACCTCAGAGTATGCACATAGGACTAAGACTATGGTAGTGTCCATGGGCCCTCAGAAATAGGAGGCCACTTTTAGGGCTAAGAAAAGGGTTCTAGGTCACCTAGAACCCTAAGGAGCCCTGCAGGGAAGGACTCTAACACTATGGGGAGGAAAGAATGAATGAATCACTGCTTTCAAAGCTTTAGACCATGGCATTTTGAGACCTTCCAAATCCCTACAGCCTCCTCCCAAGGGAAAGTGTAGGAGGCTGGTCTCTGGAATAAAAGGCCACAGGCTTGCAGGAGGGGAAGGTCTCCTCAGAGTCAAGGCTGTCCCCTTACCTGCTTGGGTTTCAGCTGTGGGAGGGGCTTGGTGGGAGGATCAGGTCTAAGCTGTTGGGAAAAAAAGAATAAGGATCCAAAGACTAGACCAGTTCCCAGCTGGGGGACAGGGTAGTGCCTTTTCCCTCCCAGCCTCCCTGAGGCTGCCAATTCAACCTTTAGGTTCAATTCAATATCCTGACTAGGCAGGGCTAACAACTTTCCATGTACAGTAACTGCTTCCTTAGGGCTCCAGGCCCACAGAGTCAGCTACCAGATACCACCTCCCAAGAGATTTCCATGTCTCCAGAATACATATGGCTGTTTCCCAAGGCTTACCTGATTTGGTACCTTTGGGGCATAAACAGGAACTGGGAGCGGTGGACTGGACACAGCACCTGGAGGCTTGAGGGGGCAGAGATGTGAGCTTGGGCTCAAGAATCAGTGCAAGGCCCCAACCCATGCCCACCAGGTCCCTTACTTTTGGATCCAAGGCTTTTACATTTCCCAAATGGTATCCCCTCCCCATTTCCTGTTCACCCTAGGCTAGCAGCCCATTCCTCAGCTACATCATCATATTTAAGGAAGAGCAAGGGCATTCTCTTCTCACAGTTCGGGTCTGAGAGTCCTCAAACCTACAAGTTCAAACCCAAACTCCAAGTAGAGATCCTTAGAAGACAAGTCTTGACTCAGTCTTTCACCCTCCCTTGGGGTGATTGTAACAGTTCTCCAAGCTCCAGGCTTCTGTATGGCTCATGAGTTAATCTGCACGGAACATCTTCACTATCCCTAATGGGTCACACTCTGGGGTAGAGGGATGAGAACCTGAGTCCCACGAATCTGTCAAAGGATAGCACTTACTGCAGGGGGAGGTCTCTTTGGTTTCACTATGGGTCTTGGGGATTGGTTGGTAGAAGCCACCTCAGAAGGGACTGAAGACCTGCTCTTAGCTGGCAGGCTGCTGTCTCCTGTGTAGAATAGGGGGTTGGAGAGCCCTGTAGTAGGCTTGGGCATCACATTCCTAGGGAGAAAAAGACAAGAATGGTGTAGTCACTTCAAGACAGAGAATTTGGGCATGCCTCCCAAATCAGACTGGCATCTCTGCCTTGGCACACCCCACATAGAATGCTAGCTGTAGTCTCAGGCACATTTGTAAGCACAGGAGGTCAAGAAACACGTCTCTTGACAGCTATGCTATGAAGGTGCTTGGAGGACCTGGGAAAAGCTGTCCTTTTGCAGCCAGCTTGGAGGTCAAGATCTCAGTACAGGGCACAGTGGAAACCATATGTGGCCATGGGTAGGGGTAGGGAGGTTATAGCAACTCTGGATTTATCATATACCTATCTGTTGCTCTCACTGTCCCGTTACAGGCTTGAAGAAGGAGGAGGAGAAAGAGGAAGAGGGAGGAGAGGAGGAGGAGAGAGAGGAAGAGGAGGGAGGAGAGGAGTAGGGGAAGGAGGAGAAGGAGAAAGAGAAGAAGGAGGAGGAGGAGGAAAGGAAGAAGAAGAAGAAGAAGAAGAAGAAGAAGAAGAAGAAGAAGAAGAAGAAGGAGAAGGAGAAGGAGAAGGAGAAGGAGAAGGAGAAGGAGAAGGAGAAGGAGAAGGAGAAGGAGAAGGAGAAGGAGAAGGAGAAGGAGAAGGAGAAGGAGAAGGAAGAAGGAGAAGGAGAAGGAGAGAAGGAGAAGGAGAAGGAGAAGGAGAAGGAGAAGAAGAAAGGAGGAGAAGGAGAAGGAGAAGGAGAAGAAAGAGGGAGAAGGAGAAGGAGAAAGAAGCAGCAGTAGAAACAACAGTAGTAGCAGCAGAAACAACAGTAGTAGCGGCAGAAACAACAGTAGTAGCAGCAGTGGTAGTGGTTGAGATCCTGGGAATCGCCTGAGCTTCCCACCCCGGCCTGTCCAACACCCAGAGGAGAACCCCAAGTCCCCTTAAGCGCCTCTGCCTAGGCTTGCTGACGGAAGCAATGCTTTTTCTTTCTCAAGTAGCAGCAAAGCATTTCCCAAGTTCCGAGTACAGGAAGTATGTGTCTCATATGTAAATATGTTGCAACTACCATGTCCTCACCTCCTCTGGATTTGTCTTGGGGCCTTTCGGTAGATGATGATGCCTGCCACAATGACCACTGCAGCCACCAGGATCACCAAGACCACAACCACACTGACTGGGAGGCTTGTAGATGCTGTGGGACACATGGCCATATGATCATCCAGGACTGGGGACCAGTTAAATCAAGAGCTGGGGAGGGCCCTCAGGAGATGCAGCCTTCTCAGTCCCCCTTGACCATGTCCTGGGTCCCACACCCCACATATGGTCAAGTGCCTGAGCACTCCAGCAGAGGGCCCAGTACATTACACCAGCTCTTCTGGCTCTTCAGCAATGGGTTAGAAGATGTGGTAGTGGTGAGTCTCAGCCCCACAGTGCCATGGTGGAGGCCTAGCCAGTTCCCCGAGGCTGTGGTGCTGTGGACAGCCGCAGACTCAGTGACCACTGGGAAGGAAGACACTGTGGGGGTTGTAAATGGCCCTAGATGCCTGAGGCAAGGTTATCTAGCCTTGTTTTGAGTAGGGCACTACCCTGTGTCACCTTTGGAAAGTACAGACAATGTGATCCATCCTAACCACCCTTAAGGCTGGTACCCCACAAATACCAGCTCTTGTGGCCTCAGGACCTTACCTGCTTGTTCATCTGATACATCTGCTAGCCGCTGTGCACAGTTGGGTGGGCCCCAGCCCTTGTGACAGTGGCACTCCCTCTTGTGGTTGCATACCTGGAGAGAAAGCAGGGCCTCAAGGACAGGTACCCCACAGGGCAGCAGGGGAGGTTGCAGCACACATAGGGTCCCCTCCATCCATCACATATGTCAATCTTGAGCTTATAAGGAGTTCTCCCGAGTGACCACACGGACCAGTGGCCACAAGTTCAGTGGAAAGTACCTATCTGACCTCAGCCCCAGAGAGGCCTAGTTGATTATCCCCATCAGAAGTATATAGGCTAATTTGAGCCCACATTGGTATACCCACATCTGTCTCTGCCACAAGTTCCATGAACAGGCACGTGGTGGCAGCTACCTAGCTCAAAGGCACCAGACAGTAGGTGTACTGTGACCTGAGGCCCGAGGCTACACGTACCCCATGGTTGTTGCATTTAGCAGAGCAGTTTTCAGATCTGTATACACGGAGGTCCTGGCAGCTTCCATCTATGCAAACCTGGAAGGTGGAAGAGGCTCTTGGGTAGCTGGTCTAGGCTAATCCTTACCCCACCATCCTCAAATCTAAAGGTAAGTTCAGGACAGCTAGGGTGGTCATACTTTAGGATGACTTTGCCTTCATACTTGTGTGTGTGCCTGTGTGGAGGGGCCCTCAGCCATGAGGTGGCACTAGTCTGGCTGATCCAACCAACCCTGTCTGAACATTGTCGGAGACTCATATGGGCACGTTTGATCTTCATCAACCTGGATGGCTTCCAAGTGCTCCTCAGCTCACCTTTCCTTCCTCACACTTGGTGCCCTGGAGTACCAGCTCATAGGTGTCAGTGTTGCTGTCTGTTTTGAGAGCGTGGCAGATTCCATAGTTGGAGGAGAAAGTACAGGAGGAACGTTCAAGGGGCTTCTGGCCTCCCTCACAGAGCAGCACCCCACACCGGTTGATCCTGCAGACAGAGGGCAGGCTGTGGTCATGGGTGTCCTGGGGATGCTGAGTGGCTCAGGGACCTGGTGGGGGGCGTGCAGGAGACAGCCCCCAGGACCTTTCCTTTCTCTAGGATGTTGGACTCAGGTTGATGATTCAAAGCAGGGCAGACTCCAGGAGAACCACCTGCCTCAGAGTAGGCCTCCTCTGTGGGGAAGTCTCTGTGGACCAGCCTTGCTATTGAAGACATACCACATCCAGCTCCCAACAGTTTGGCCTTGATGCTTACCTGCCAGGGTACATCCTCCCATTGCAGCCCGGAGGGATGCTAAAGGCAAAGCAGGAGTCGGCTGCTCCCCGGGCACCTGTGGGGCCAGAAGAAGTTAGTCTGGTGTAGGTTATAGACACTCCACAAGCTGGGTCCCATCCTATGCTCATGTCTGCCTCACCTGGCCCCCACAGATCCTGGCACTGCTGTGCCAGTGTGGGACAGCTCCCATCAAAGCAGTAGCCCCCTGGGCAGGGAGTGCCATTCTGTTGGAAGGCATCTTCAGGACATGTTGGCTTCTGGCCATCACAGAACTCCTCCAGGTCACATTTGTCCTTCATGGGACGACACACCTCACCAGCTGGCTTCACCTGGTCCCACAGAGAAGCTTACTGAAGGGCAGGTCTGTATGATGCCTTCACAAGAATCTCAATTCCCCAGGTTTGCCTGGAGCAAATCCAACTTACCTTGCATTCATGACAACAGGCACCATTGGCACACTCTGCCCCCTTGACCAGCTGGCAAGTGGTGGCATTGCAGCAGGGGTTTTGACAGTCCTAGGAGGAAAACGGTTTGAGCAGCTATACCCTAGCCAGACCTGGCTCTAGGATGAATAGGCTTTTAGTGATCACTGGGAAAGGGGCTGCAGCCAATTTATCTCCAACTCCCTTATAGGTTATTAGGGGCTTCAACGGAAGTGTAGTAACTTGTGACCCTAAGAGCCATATGAGGTGTGGGCACATAACACCAGGCCTGGGAGGCTAGCTTAACCAAAAGGACCTCAGACTGAGGCCCCTGAACTAATGCCAAAGCTGACCAGCAAGGGGTAGGAGATAGGGTAAGACAGACCTGAGGTGTGCCACAGTCACACTGCTCTCCATGCTCCACAAACAGGTTTCCACACACAGGGCCACCCACGAACCGGTTGACATCTGGGACATTGGTCAGGCAGCCTGTCTGGGGTTTTGTCACGAATGATTCTAGGTCAACCTGGCTACACCTGCTGAATGTCCTGGGGAACTTGGAGCTAAGGGTAAGGGGTGTCAACGTTAGGAAGAGCCACATGCCAGCTTGTCCCTTCCCACCCAACATGCCCCACAGGACCTTACCCAATGCTTTCGGTCATGATGCAGCCACCACCCTCTCGTGGTACAGGACAGTAGCATCCTGGAATGTCTTCATCATGGCTCATGCCCAGATTGTGGCCCAGCTCATGGGCCATGGTAGACGCTACACCAATGGAGTTCTTGGTGTGGTCCTATGAGGATATGTTCATCACTACTGTCTCGCTGCCATCTACCCACATGTCCTTGGCCCCCCTAGGTGCCTATAGGCAGAATACTGCTTCCTGCTAACACCCTAACATAAAACCAGGTTTCAATTCCATCCCCAGAGTAGCTGACTCCATGACATGGTGTCTTAGGAACCTAGGCTGGCACTTCTACCCCACAACCCAGGCACTGTGTTTGACTGTACTGCCACCAGGCAGCTTGGCAAGCTTGGCTTAGAGTTCCCTTTACCTGATTCACAGCTCCTGAGTAACGGGAACACAGGGCAGACACCTTAGCCAGTCCAACAGTGGTCCCAATGAAATCAACCCCCCTAGAAACAAACAAGACAGGCATGCCCTTGACAAGGTTCCTGGCCTTTCTTCATCCCTGCACAGCTCTGCTCAGGTGTCCTACCCTAGAGGCCAGGCTGGGCAGAGGCCATATCTCTAGGGCTTGGTTCTGTCTCACTGTGGTGTCACAGGGTGCCCACCCACTCACGTGATAAGTTGCACATTGTCATGTGGGTGCTGCCCTTGCAAGTTCTGTTCCCTCCAGGACAAGAAGTTCTCCAGCGTAACATTGGCATAACGGCTGATGTAGAACTTGTCCTTGTTCCAGATCTCCAGGCCCACCAGGACAACTCGGAAACTGAGTTCCTGATAAAGCTGCAAAGGATGAGCAGCCCCTTGGAGTCAGTGCAGGCACGGGCATGGACAGGGGCATTACATTCATTTCGGCACCGGGAGGTCCTGTGCTCAGTATAGAGCTCTGAACTAGCCCCCACCTCTTGACTGGCTATCTTGCCCCTCCTACCCTAAACAGCTGTGCCCTCTCTCTTCACTGTCAGCACCCTTGGGGCAACCCACCTTGTCCACATGGTTTACAACCTCCAGCACTCGCTGGCGCACGGCCTCTCTGCTCCCCAACTTCTGGAACTGGAAATATAAGACCTTTAGTCTGGGGCTTGGCAACCTCACCCCAATTTACCCAGCCCACTCAGCCCCTGCATCCCATACCTCTTGGCTGTCTGCAACCACATACAACTCCACATAGCGGGTTTCTCTGGGTACTAGCCAGTTCTAAGGAAAAGAAGCCAATCAGCCTTTTTGGGCTTGACCCCACCTGCCCCAGGGCCCAACTCTATGTCGGGAGGCAAAGTCTAGGTGTCTCCAGTGTAGTAGGCTTTCTGTGGAGCTACATGGCTTAGTCAGGCCCACCCACTGGGCATAGGGCTACAGAGAGCCATGCCTATGCCCAAGCATGGGGTCTGGGACTAGACCAATCCACAGGGGATGCTGCTGCTCACCCGGGGCTGAGCCCTGTAGACTTCTAAGGCCCGAGGCCCTAGGTCACCCAGGTTGGTGTTCCTGACCCCACAGGTCCCAGCCTTCTGTTGCAGATGTTCTGCCTGGTACAGTGCATGCTGCCCCTCTTCATCAGCATCCAGAGGCTCAATCAAGTGGACAGTGGACCCAACACGGAAAAAGCCCCTGAGGAGGAGAGCCAGGTGAGCAGAGGGCATGGACAGTCTGTTCCTACCTGTCTATCTAAGAGGACAGGTGCTCTAGAACAGCCACCTCACACCCTTGTAGGAGATGACCAGGCTTGTAGGTACAGGAGGCAAGAAGGCACGTGGGTTTGGCATGGCTGGTAATTAATTACCAATAGAACCTAAGCAAGAGCCCCAACCCTTCCAGACACAGCAGGAAAGAATTCTCATGCCAAGGCCCCCTTTTCACTGCCTCGGTTTACCCTTCTTTAGAATGGGACTTCCCACCTGGGTCTACAGTACATACCTTAGGCCAGCACAGGTGCTCATACTGGCAGCTGAGCCCTCGTACCCTTCCACATGGCCCTGGTAGAGGCAATGGTCCTGAAGAAGCGAGGGAGGGTCATAAGTCTTGCCACCTTGATTCCGCTGGCCCAGGGAAGGCTGGCCTGGCATCATACCTGCTCGTGCAGCTGCTCTGTCACCTCAGAGCCATTGGCAGCAGAGAAGGTCTCTGTGTAGCTTGAGCCCAGCAGGTCCCTGGAAGACAACCCTGAAGTTCCCTGGTTCTGCCTCACATGGAGCAGCCACCATAAGGGACCTAGGCCAGGATTCTGGCACACGGGAGCCTGCACTTCCCACTGGAATCAGAAACGGACCCAAGGGCCAGAATTGGCTTACCTGTTCTTTCGAAGGTGCAGGGTGAAAACATGCCCACTGGTCCCAAGAGCATAACTCAGACTCTCTGGGTACAGGCCCTGGATGGGGATTCCGAGTGAGTGGTCACAGCTTAAGGCCAGGGATTTGCATAGCAGAAAGCCCCAAGCAGAGCCTCCCTAGACCTTGAGGATTCATTAGTTTCAGGGAGGGAAGTAGATGGCTGGGACCAGGCTGAGCTGTTTGGGAGACACGGAAAGCAAGTCTCCCAGATGAAGCAGAAAAAGACAGAGCTCTATGGCCCCTTGAGTCATTTCCCCCAATCTGTTCACAAGGAGGATGGTGGTGATGATGATGATGGTGATGGTGATGACAAGGATGATGATATGATGACATTCCTTCCCAGAGAAAGCAGGATAGGAGTGGCAGCCATGGCCAGATAGCCACTAAATCCAGGGCAACATGGGAGTGGGCAAGGTACACAGACACCTCAGCACCACGATTCCTCAGCTGGCTATGGTGTCCAGCCAGAGATTCAGAGCAGGTGTGTGCTACATACTCTGACCTTTTACTCATACACCATGTGTACAACCGGCTCGCCTTAGGGACAGCATACACCAGGGAAGAGGAAAGCCCAGGCAGAGATGTTTCCTGAAGATCCAAACAAGGACAGGGACAGGAATCTTCCTGGAGGTCTAGAGGCTGTTCTCAGGTCCCAGCTCCAGGAAATCCCAAGCTGAGTGGTTCTCAATGCATGCACATAGCTTTAGGGTGAGCAGCTGCTAGCTAATCTAACAAACCACTGCCAACTGAAACTGGGGAGTGGCCCGGGGCAGCACAAGCTGATGTACCTTTCCTGGGTGAGAGGCCTCTCCAGGCTGGGCCAATGGTCTCAAACGGAGCAAGGAAGTGAGTGGGTCCTAGTGCCTACCTTGGGTGCGCGTGCCCTAGACTCTGATTCAGGGGGCATGGGAGCAGGAGGCAGGAAGAAGTGATAAACACAGGAGGACCATAGTCATACCCAGAAGCACAGACAAATTGAAGTTTTGGAGCTGCGCAGGGCAGCCCCCAGAGACTGCAGGTCCTTTTGCAGACACAGGTAGACTTACCCAGTGGGAGGGCAGGGTTCTGCGGGAGCGGGATGCAGCTAGGCGCTGAGGCCAAACGACCTCATACTGTTTCACATGGGGCAAAGGAGGTCCAGGGGCTACTGCTACAGGAGAAAGGGGGTCAGAGGCCCAGCAGTGTCTAGCCAGTGTTAGCTCTTTTATCTGGGGAATCACCACAAGGCTCAGTGGCAGCAATGGATCTGGCCCCATGGCCCAGATAAGAGCTTCGTGTCTAAAACACCACCAGGTCCCTCACACCAGAGTCAAGCTGTCTGAGCCTAGCACACCTATGCATATTGCCCCAAAAGAACCTCACCCACACACCCCACCCTTCCCCAGTGCCTGTTTGGACCTACGCAGGCAGAACTCATATAGGTCCTTTGGTCTGCCTGCCAGATATCTAGAGTTGACCCCATCTTGTCCTTAGCTACATGATCATATCTAATTGATCACACACACCCTCCCTCAGGTTTTCTCTCCCAACAGAAAACTTCCTGCTCAACAACCGATAAAGGACCAGTTTAGAGACCACCTATCTGTAGGCAGGTCCAGTTTTAGAGACCACCTATTGATCTCTTGCATGGACAAGGGGCACAGCTACTTAACTCCAGGACTGAGAGGTAAGAGAAGAGACCACTCTAGCCAGGGTCCTCCCAGGACAGGAAAACCAAGCCTCCCAGTGGGAGGCAGGACCCCATGTTGCTAGGGAGCTGGGACCACTGCACCTCTAGCTTCTGTCCCTGCCTAGCTAGAGAGTTATGCATCCCCCATGATGCCACAGGTGAACCTTGCTGCCTGGGACTCCTACAACAGCAAGGGAAGCTGTCCTGTAGGTGCCACGCCTAGTGATGTCACTCTTCCTGTAACTAGCTCAAAGAAAAAAAAAAATACCAGGAACCAATTTCTCTTACATTTCACTGTTAAAAAATCTCAGTTCTGACCTTTTCTGTATCTACTTACTCTCTCCATATCCAGGGACCAACTCCAGGGAGGCAAGGTGACCTGACCACGGTAAGTGGTCACTAGGCAGAAGACTAATCCCTGAATAGGCTCCTTGAAATCAAATAATCATCACTCACCTGGTGTCCATAAGATGCTGAGTAGCCAGAGGCCAAGCATGATGGGATCTAGGGCACACTAACCCTAGAGGTTCCACAAAGTACTCTCTCTTCATCACTGGTCTGGTACTTCTTTCTGAGAGCCCTTCCCACTGATCAGAACTGGCCAATCACTGGGCTGTGGGGCGGAGTGGGGTGGAGCAAGGCGGGGCAGAAGTGTACACCTCTATACCAACACCCTGCTGGCAGCAACCAGCCACCCCAGGCAGTCTGCAGTTACAGAGGCCCCTCCCCAGTAACTTCTGGGTAGCTCCTGTTGATTTCCCATTATTTTGGACAAAATTAATGGGAGATGGAGATGGTAAACAGGCCAATTTGAGCTACTCTGCAATTCTACAAGCTCCCAGTCCTGGTGGGGAGATTGTAGGATTGCCTCCCAGCCCTGGCAGAGCTTTGGGAGTGTTAACTGGGTGGAGTCTAGCTGGAGGAAGATGACTTTTGGAGGGGAAGTGACTTATGAGCCTGAAATTTCAGAAGGGGACCCTTTGACTTCCTGGACATCTGAGGGATGCAGACAGGGGCAAGGAAGAGCAGTGTGGGGCCAGGACCAGCCTGTGGGAACTGACACTCGCAAAGCTCCTGTCCAGCTCCACAAGGCTTCTGAGGCCTCACTGGGGAGGCACATGCAGGGAGGAACCTGACTGATTCTTTGAGGTCCTACCTAATCTCACTGTTAGGGGGTCCGGATACACCAGGCTCCTTTTGATCAGGCTCAGTCCTGGATTCTGTCTTTCATGTCCCAAGGGTAGAGCTGACTCAGAGCCAGAGCTCTCAGCACCCCTACCATGGCCTGGTTCCCAGCTTCTCCAGGTGGGTCTGTTACTGTGGGAACCCAGGACGCTTGGGAATGTAGTTGAGCCTGTTTATTATTTGTGGCAATGTTCTCTATACATCCTTGTGGGCACAGATGTAGTTAGACCTCACAGACTTTACAGTCCCACTCCATGAGGGGTAAGTAACCTAAGAGGAAAGGGAGACACCCAAACTACCAACAGGGCTTGACAGCTCGACCATAATGGGAAAACTAGTGTTGGGTTGGAGTCTTGGATCATATCTCGAGGTCTGTGTCTAAGAATTTAAGCTGGGGTATACATGCTACTGTCACTCCTCTGCCCTTGTGGATGAGATAAGGTCAGAAACAACAGCTTAGGAATCTCACCAGCAAACCGCTGCCTGAGGCATCAGCAGTGTTCAGGGCTACAGATGCCAGACTATAATAGACAGCAGTCAGAGCTCTTGGGTAAGGCTGACTTTCACACACACAGGATCTTAAATACTCTTACACTTCAAGTTAGGTAACAGTGAAATGTACCCTTAATCAACTCAAAGGCAAAATCAAAAGCTGTTGCCAGTAGCAACCATTGTCTTATAAGTCCAACTGTCCATAGTGAAGATGATGAATAGTATATAATCAAAAATCAGGACCAAGTAGGGCCAATTTTGTCTCACACTGGCGGAAATACATTGGAAATGATGGGTACACACTCCATCAGGCATGACAGACTCAATTTACTCCTAACTCCACCTAGCAGGTGCTCTGGAGGGTTTGGAGTTGTGCCCCATGCAAACCTGGAAGCTGTAGGTCATCATCCAGGGACATGGCTTTCTGGGCTCTTGGAGACAGGCCAGTAAGCTCCTTTGCTCAGTCTAGCATTCATTCTGACAACATTGGGTTGGTAGACAAATGCTTACTAAAGGCAAGCCCGGACATGCTGCAGACCAGAAGAAACTGTATGGCTGAAGAACCAAACACCCCAGGAAAGGGGTTGGGAGCTCTGCTTAGCTAGCTAGTCATGACCAGGCATCCACCAGTCTTTACATCTACATAGGGCCAATAGCCAAGAGAGTTGCCTCTAGTTGTCAGTCCTCCAAACACTTTCTCACTCCCTAAACCCTCCTAGGGCAGGTATTTAAAATTGGATTCTGGTCAGGCAGTGGTGGCACACACCTTTAATCCCAGCACTTGGGAGGGAGAAGCAGGCAGATTTCTGAGTTCGAGGCCAGCCTGGTCTACAGAGTGAGGTTCAGGACAGCCAGGGCTACACAGAGAAACCCTGTCTCGAAAAAACAAAACCAACCAACCAAACAAAAAAAATTGGATTCTGTAAAGGACACATGTATTTATATAGCTTAGCTAGACTAGACCACCCTGGAGCAGGGGAGTGTCATGTCAAGGATAGACATATTGTCCACTCCAGGCCTGAAGCAGAAAGCCACTGTAACAAGGTAGCTACAACAGAACTTGCTAGCCATTTTGCTAAGTAATTTCCCAAAAGCAAGGCCTGTTATCCAACAGAAAAAGGGTACCCAGACCCTGGTTCTGGCAAGAACAGCTTCTGGCTTGAAGCTTAGCCTGTCTTCAAGGATTCTCCTCAGAGGTAAACCTTAAGGGTTCTTGGTGAAAAGCTGGATATACATTGGTTGAGTGAGGGTATTTTCAGTTAGGAACAATGCTGCCCCCTAGTGCTGGACACAAAGGCAGCCCCTAAATATGTACAGTTCCCAACCTCAGGCTCTACATGGCATCTTCCAATTATATTGCTCCTTGCAAAAATACCTTGTGCCTTTACTTTCTTTGAGTCAAAAAGAACTCCTCCCACCCCCACACCACAAACACATGCACACTCTCACTAGGTTTTAAAGGCAAACAGTTAAGTCAAACACACACAGATTTTAAAGTCAAATAGTTAAGTCTGGGGAGACCTTACTGTGGTACAGGCAGCTTGCATGTTTATTCTTTTTGTTGAGTACAGGTACATACTGTGTGTGTGCCCGTGCTTGTACATGTGGAGCTGAGAGACTGACACCAGACTATTTCCTCTCTTTCTCTCCACCTTTCTGTTTAATATTTGTTTATTTTGAGACACTGAACATGGAATTCATGACTTAGCTAGACTGGTAAGCCCTAGGACTCCACCTACCTGTACCCCAGCACTGGGAATAGAGAAGTGTTCCACTGCACCCAGCATTTAATGGTGTGCTGAATAGACTTATGTCAGTTTCACACATGCCAGAGTCATTTTAGAAGAGGAACCTCAAAGGAGAAAATGTCCCATGAGATTGTCTTTGCATTCCCTTGACTGATGCTTGGTATGGGAGAGACCAGCTCGCTGTGGGCAGTGGTGCTTCCCAGCTGGTCCTGATCTTGGGTATGATGGGAAAGCAGGCTGAGTAATCCATGGGAGAAAGCCAGTAAGCGGCACTTCTCCATGGCCTCTGGATCAGTTCCCGTCTCTAGGTTCCTGTTCTGACTTTCCTGGATGATGAACTAGACTACAAGACGTAAGCTGAAACAAACCCTATCTTCTCCATGTCGCTCTTGCTATGGTGTTTCATCATAGCAACAGAAGCCCTAACTAAGACAGATGGTAAGGATCTGAACTTAGGTCCTCATATTTGGACAGAAAACATTTTACTGACTGAGCCATCTAGCCCTCTGGAAAGCTTCTAAAAGGAAATCAAACACCTTGAAAAGGGAAATCATTGAGCCAAAATAGAAACTGAAACCATATTTAAGCAGTAATAATGCACAACACCCATGTTCCAGAAATAATGGTATTTAACAAACAAGCTCATTGCGCAGGAATGGCCACCCTGGGTGTTGGTGCTGAGGGTCCCCTTGGGACAGGCACTTGGGGGACAGCCTTCTGACTCCTTTCTGCAGACAGACGTTCCAGGCGTTCCGCATAGAAACCATTGAAATCTAGCCTTTAGAGGAGGAAAAGGGGTGTTAGAAAAACTCCAGGCAGAAGCTGGCCCAAGCTGAGAAGATACACAGGATCTCCCATTGTTATCCATGTGGCAACCCCACTTCTCCCAATCATGAGACAGATACAACCCAAGGCCTCTTCCAGGCAGAGGGAGGGGCATGTTCCAACCACCAGTACATGGGTACACTAGCAGGTCTCAATCCTGGTGGGCCTTATTGTGTGTCACATTGGTCAGGGTTCTCATTACCTAGCATCTCCTGGCAATAGGAGTCTGAGGTGCCCCAGGCTTGGGAAGCCTGGCTGTGATTTTCTGTGCTAGAGACCTCAGAAATGCGGGAATTACAGGGTGCCACAGGACACCAGATAGCCCCAATGCACAAACTAGTACTTTTCTTTTCTTTCTTTCTTTTTTTTTTTTATTTAGATAAAACTAGTACTTTTCAAAGGACAATTCAGGAATGGTATCCAATTCCTGGATGAAGCCAGAGCCCCTTCCTATTCCAGTGGTAAGCAGACAGCCCCTCAACCAGAGTATTCACAACTGGCCCTCTCTTCCACAGCCTTTGCCCAGATGTGGACACCTGATGCTGGAGCCATGGAGAACAGGGGTAGTAGTGAAAGCAGATGGCAGGGCTGGGCTTTAAAATCAGGAAGTGTTACTTACCTGGAGATGACACTGGCCATGCCATGTTCACAGTCACTGGTGCTGTAGACACTTAGTCGGGCCAGCAAATCAAGAAGATGGGCAGAGAAGTTTTTGTCAAAGTTGTTGATGGTGGCCTCGAAACCAGAGGACAGCTGAGGAGTATCCATATGCTCAGACAGATGCTGAAAATAAAGCCCAGGGAGCTCAGTATTGGTTACTAGGGAGCCGCACACATGCTCTTCCCTTCTTGTTATTTTGGGTTTTTAGTTTTGAGACAGACTGTTGCTACCATACTTCAGGCTGCCTTGTGATTCTCCTACCAGAGCCTCCTGAGTGCTGGGACCACAGGCTTGTGCCATCACTTCTGGCTCTCTGTTTTGGAGACAGAGTCTCATTTTGTCCAGGCTGGCCTTGAACTCAGAAATCCACCTGCCTCTGCCTCCCAAGTGCTGGGTTTAAAGGCGTGCGCCACCACCGCCCAGCTCCTCCCTAGTTTTTTAATGAAAGAAATTAGTTTTGCCTTGTCCCTATGGTATAAAAGATGGGAACAGAGCACAGCAAATGGAAAAATCCTTGGGGCAGTAGGCCCAGCACCCTATGGCTTCTCTGGGCTGTGGTCTGATTTTGGGGCTACTGCTGTTTCCCGCCTGGCCTCTAACAAGCAAGGACAGACCTCTCTCCTACTGCTCCTGCTTGCGCCCTCATACTCTCACACTAGCTCCCATTTGCCAGCTCCTGACAATGAATCCTACAGGCTTCACGGACAGTGATCTGGATCAACTGACTAATCAGGGAAAAGTACTTCAGCCAGTCAAAGCTCTGTGCTCCAGGGCAGCCCAGCCTACCCTGCACAATACTGTTGTATAGATGGCTTCGCAACACTCTGGCGGCCAGATGTCTGGAGGCTCAGTGTTGAGAAGGAAGACTCTAGTGGCTGTGCTAGAACCTAACTCCAGGACCTGTGTTTTTCCCATTGTAGAGATAAAAGCCAGGGAAAGGTAACAGAAGGTCTCTGTGTTAGTCAAACTTGTTATGGAGCTGAATCTGGTTCTGAAAAACTGATCTCTTGCCTCCACTTTCCAAGTGGTGGGATTCTAGGTATAAGCCACCACACCTGGCTTTATAATGTCTGTCTTGTTTAAGGTTTTATTTTCTTAAGTTTGCAATGCTAATACTGTCGTAGCTTAGTAGGAAGAAGGCCTTTCTGGATAAGCCCCACAGCCACATACCTTCCTGGTAGGCTCCTTCCGGGGGCGATCCTCAATCCGCTCAGTCTCTGTGGGTGGCCCCTGCACACCACCCTGATCCAGGGTCAGACGGCCTAGCTCACTGTCCAGTTTCATACTCTGCGTAAATTTCTAAAGGTGAGTCATGAGGAAAGGTTATAGTTAGCTCCACGTACAGTGTTCCACAAAAGACAGCAAGTACCGACAGGTGCACAGTACCCAACCCAGAGACACAGGAACACAAAGCTGTAGATGGGGTGTTAGTTCTTAGCATTCCCAGGCCTACATTTTTCAGTGACTATCAACTGAGTTTCCTAAGAACATAGTTGTCTTGTGTTTCCCTATGTAGGAACATGGCCCCCAAACATCTGAGGAATGGCTTTCACAGCCCTGCCCCCTCTATAATCTAGAACCACCTACATCTTCTACCTCCTGACTACCTCCTGACTGCTCTACAATGCTGCCTAAAGAGTACCTGGCTCCCAGCATCCTCCAGCCCAGAGACCCCAGACTACCCTTCTGTCACCGATATTTTCTGCATTATTTAGACAACTGCTCGAGATAAGTTTAATAGAGTTTAATACTCAGTTTTGACAAGTGAATGCAAAGGCATTTGAAGAGGCCTAAGACAGAGACTAGCATAAGGGATGCTATGAGAAATAAGGCAGGCCCTAGAAGGCTTCACAGCCAGAATGGGATGGCCTGGCCACAGAGACCAGGAGCTCTGCAAGGGCAGAAGTTGTGGGACAGAGCAGCATGTGGCAATAGTCTAGACATAGCACACACTCATGTTGCCCCCTTGTCCTCACCTGCATACAATTGGTGAACATGACACATACAGACATGAGCTTGGAGAAAACCTTCAGCAGCTCAGGGTTGGTCAGCATGCAGTCCTTCAGGCAGTTGTCAAGGAAACTTGTGTGGTGGCCAAGGACGTCGTCAATGTTGGAGGCCTGCAAATAAAGGCCCGAGACTTCATCGAATATCATGGGCATGTGATTTTCAGTTCTGGTTTGGTATTCTATTGCCATTGTTTCAATGGGCCCATGATCTCTTAAAGACTACTTGTCTCTCTCCCTTCTTTCTCCATCTCCTCCCATCTCTCTCATGAACACGGACAGCAAGCAGGCAGATGGGAGGCAGTGGACATTTTTGAGGCTGCCATGACACCCAGCTAGCATATGATGGTGTTATGAAATGCACTCTGGCTGAGAAAGAGCCTCTCAGATGCTATCATTTATACAGCAGAAACTCACAGATTTCAGGTTTTTCTCAAGGATGTGCCAGGTCGGTTCCATCACTTCAAACATCATGTAGTACTGAATATTCTGGACAAAGTTGAGCATTCGCTGCCGCAAAGTGAAAGCACCAGCAAACCTGAGTGCATAAGGAACAGGCACTGAGAAGACAATGCAGACTCAGCACGAAGCACATGGTGATGGCTTCCACCCCCAAGTGGAACAGCAGAATGAACGCTCATGACCTTAGTTCTCGTGTGCTGATGGCTCAGACACAGGGACAAATGATATTAACAAGATGTCTCAGTACTGAGGTCTGAGGACACCCACTCCCACCTCTGGCTTCATCAGGGTGTCACTGATGTCCTAGCAGTACAACTCTGATTCCCCTGCATCCTGAAAAGGGAGTACCAATAGCTGTACCATGGAGACATAGAGCAGGATCTGTAGCTAACTACACCACCCAGAGCAGATGTAGAGGCTTGAATGATATGGCCCCAGTTGGTGGCTGTTTGGGGAGGCTTAAGATGTGCAGCCTTGTTGTAAGAAGTATGCTATTGAGGGAAGACTTTGATATTTCAAAAGACTAGCAATATTTGTGACCTCTCACTATCTCCTGCTTCACTTCAAGCTGTGAGCTCTCAGCGGCTGTCCCAGCTGCCATTTCTGCCCACTTGCTGCCATGCTCCTTGCCATGGTGGTGATGGACTCTCAATCTTCTGGAACCACGAGTCCAAAATAAACTTTCCTTTTTTTTTTCCTTTGGTTTTTTGAGACAGGGATTCTCTGTGTAGCCCTGGCTGTCCTGGAACTCACTCTGTAGACCAGGCTGGCCTCGAACTCAGAAATTTGCCTGCCTCTGACTCCCAAGTACTGGGATCAAAGGCGTGCGCCACCACTACCTGGCTACTTTCTTTCATACCTTGCCTTGGTTTTGGTGTTCCATCACACCAGTAGAAAAGTAGCTAAGATGTCAGGGAGGTGGTAATGCCAAGAACTACCTACCACCTTGGCTGGCTCCACACACTTGTGTTCTACTGGGACAATTTTTTCTCAGATCTATTTTCTCTTTAATTATATGTATGTGTGGTGTATATTTGTTATCTTCACATGAATGCAAATGCCCACAGAGGACAGAAGAGGACCCCTTGGAGCTGGAGTTACAGGTACTAACTAGTGAGCTGTTCAGTGTGGGTACAAGGAGTAGAACCTTGGTCATCTCCAAGAGTATTACATGCTAACCCCTAAGCCACCTCTCCAGTCTCTTGAGACAAACTCTTTCTTTCTTTCTTTCTTTCAGTAATTTATGAGTACACTGTAGCTGTTCTCAGACACACCAGAAGAGAGCATCAGATTCCATTACAGATGGTTGTGAGCCACCATGTGGTTGCTGGGAATTGAACTCAGGACCTCTGGAAGAGCAGTCAGTGCTCTTAACCACTGAGCATTTCTCTAGCCCCTGAGACAAATTCTTAAGAAACTTTACCCTCAAATTTCCTTTAAACATGAGCCAGCCCCACACGCTAGTGTACAAAAGGTCACCAGAGCACTTCCCAGCACTTCCCACCCTATGTACTCAGGAAGAAGGAATGGAGAGAGGGGCTATGTGCTGTAGACAGAGCCTAGAAGTATGGTCTATGAGGATCTGGACAGTGAGTGTGCAGCTAGTGGGAAAGTCATGAAAGTAGATAAGCTAGAAGTGACTTTCAAACAATGTTTTCAAAGACCCAAAAACCAGAGCCGCTTCTCTTAGACATACCACTTTGCAGAGTGCAGTGCATGCTGCTTGGCTGTCTTGTTGCTGATCCAGACACTGCAGAGCTGCCGCTCCACATGCTTGCAGTAGAACATGTGTCGGAAGAGCATCTGGTAGCGGGTGAGTGCCTTCCTGCAAAGAGGGGTACGTCAGGAACCTGGACAAGGCAGCCCGTGCTTCTGACTAGGCTGCACCAACAGGCAGTAAGAACAACCCAGCATCCTGCAGTGTGAGGCTGCCCAAGCAGGCAGTTCTGACTCCCATCCACCCCTGCACTGAGCTGGAAAAGCAACTAAGTTTCTTAATACTAGGAGAGGTTAAATACCAACTGAAAAGCCTTATCTGAAAGGTCAGGGACTAGCTCAGTGGTGAGCACATGCCTGACCATAAATAGCCTGGGTCATATAGGACTCACCTGTTAATAATCAGTGACAGGGGCCATTTGACCATATAGTCAAAGGAGAAGGCCTCCAGACCACTCAGTGTGAGCTCTGTGGGGTCAGCATGGGTCATTGCCTTTTCCTGCTTGGTCTCAATGGCCAGAACCCGCAAAAGCTGAGTGATAAGGTCGTGAGACATCAGTTCAATCTGGGGAAGTGAAAGAAAAGATGCACACAAAATTGTCTCAGACCTTACCTACCCATGAATGGAGCTGAGAAACAAGAAAGCTTCTTAAATACTATTACAGGCTAACCAGCCACTGATAACCCTTAATTAACAGATTAGGTTGGAGCCAGGAACAGAGGCCCACATCTTTAATCCCAGCATTTGGCAGGAAGATCTATGTGAGTCCAGGGCCAGTCTGGTATACAGAGTGAGTTCCAAGGGCTACGCAGAAACCCTGCTCCAAAAGAAAAAGTTAGATTGGGATGTACGCTGTGCACTGATGATCACTCGCCTGGCATGTGTAAGGTCCTAGGTTCTATCCATAGCACCACAAAGAAAAAATTACATCAAAGCATCTTCCATTAAAATGGAAGAGAACAAAAAGGAAACTTGCTTTTTAAAGAATTATTTTTATATTATGTGTATCTGTGAGTATCTATATGTATGTATGTATGTAAAATGTATATATCTGGAGGTAAGCCTGTGGAGGTAAGAAGAAAGCATCAGATAACTAGAATTGAAGACACAAGCTACTCAATTTAGGAGCTGGGAACCAAACCTAGGTCCTCTGCAAAAGCAGCAAACACCCTTGTGCTGGCTAGTTTTGTCAAACTGATACATTCTAGAGTCATTTGGAAAAGGAGAATCTCAAGAAAATATCTTTAATTTGCCTACCGACAGGTCTGTGGTACATTTTCTTAATTAGTGATTGATGTGGGGTTAACCGGGCTAATGTGGGTGAGAACACCCTTGGGCTGCTGGTCTTAGGTTTCATTATTTGTTTGTTTGTTTGTTTTTGTTTTTCAAGACAGGATTTCTCTGTGTAGCCCTGACTGTCCTGGAACTCACTCTGTAGACCAGGCTGGCCTTGAACTCAGAAATCCCCCTGCTTCTGCCTCCCAAGTTCTGGGATTAAAGGCATGCGCTATCACTGCCTGGCCTTAGGTTTTATAAGAAAGCAGGCTGAGCAAGCCATGAGGTCCAAGGTGGTAAGCAGTATCCTTCTATGGCCTGTTCACCAGCTCCTGACTCCTGACCTGTGTGAGTTCCTGCCCTCAGTGATGGAGTGTGATGTAGAACTGTAAGCGGAAATGAATCCATTCCAAGCTGCTTTTGGTGATGGTGTCGATCACAGCAATAGAAACCTAAGATAACTTTGAACGACTAATCCTTCTTTCCAGGCCTTAAAATAACATTTTAAATGTTTCTGTTGTTGTTATTATGAATGAGGAACCATAGGAGAAACTGAATAAATCTTAAGAGTGAAGACCTTTTATGGACAAACAGTACTGTCTACAACATTAACTATTAAATACTTATTAGAGCCAACCACATGTCAGTTTGCTAAGGGTTCCTATAAGACTTAAATATATGTCCAAAAAGACACAAAATATAAAAAATGGGAAAAGAACAAAGCACAAAGAATAAATGAAGAAGAGCACAAACAGCTCCTGAACAAAGCAAATGCTCACCAACGCCTGTCGCCTAACAGTCACGGAAGTGAAGACCACTCTAATCCTGCTTGTCAATGTAACACAGACATCAGGTGGGCAGACATGACTCTCACTTGCCCCATAGCCAGCACCTGAGATGGCTCTTGTGCGTTCCACCTGGATGATCGGGCCACAGACTGCCACTAGGAGTAATAAACCCTACAAAATTACTCCTGCACTTAGTAAGAGATCCAGAAATACATGAAGTAAAGAAGAACAGAACTGCAAAGAAAACGAAGATCTACAAGAACAGTGGGGCCTCAGCCTAACTCTCAGTAATAGATGGAAGCTGCGTGCTCAGCACTAAGCACCATCCAAGGTCTGCTGAGTAGAGGAAGAACCCATGTAGAATCCCAGGACCATCACGATTATGTTATAAAACTTATATTAAGGCTTGGCGAGATGGCTCAGTGGTTAAGAGCCCTGACTGTTCTTCCAAAGGTCCTAGTTCAAATTCCAGCAACCACATGGTGGCTCACAACCATCTGTAATGAGATCTGATGTCCTGCCCTCTTCTGGTGTGTCTGAAGACAGCTACAGTGTATTTACATATAATAATAAATGAATCTTTGGGCCAGAGTGAGCAAGGTCTGAGCGAGCAGAGGTCCTGAGTTCAATTCGCAGCAACCACATGATGGCTCACAAACCATCTGTACAGCTACAGTGTACTCATATACATAAAATAAGTAAATAAATCTTCAAAAAAAATTAAACAGTGAAGTTAAAACTAAGTAACAGTGCTGGAGATATGCCCAGGTTCAGATCCCAGCACTCATGCAGTGGCCCACAACTGCCTGTAACTCCAGTTCCCAGGGACCCATGCCCTCCTCTGTCCTCCACAGGCACTGCACACATGTGCTGCACAGATATACATGCAGGCAAAACACCCACACATATACAATAAAGAAAATTTAAAAACAAAAAACCCTAAGCAACATAAAAAACCCTGAAAATTTCTAACTAAGTGGAAACAAACCACTAAAGAAGAAATCACAGAATCCCTTGAGCCACCATGTGGGTGCTGGGACTTGAACTTAGGACTTCTAGAAGAGCAGCCAGTGCTCTTAACCACTGAGCCATCTCTCCACCCCATTGAATCTCTTGAAACAAAAGAAAATAAAGCATGCTAAAATAGCCTAACTTCAAAATTCAAGAAACTATGAACAGAAACTAAGCCCAAAGCTAACAGAAACAAGTTGATAGAAACAAAGAAGAGAAAGGAAGAAATAAATATAAGGAAAAAAGTAATAGAACCAAGATTGAGTTCTTACAAACATCCGGGGAACTGACAGGCTTTCAGATACATGCGAGAGAAAAGAAGACACACCACTGAGCTCAGAGATGAAAGTGGAGCTCTTCCTGCCAGCCTTAGAAATCACAATAGCTCTCTGTACTGCAGGATGCAAACACACATCCTGTTGATGGCAACAGAAACATACTGGTGGTCAGGATAAACTCTGGAAGCACAAGTTATGGAAGACCTAAACCTGCATGAAATGGAGCCTTGATGCAGTATCTCCAGAGAAAAGAGACCAGCGACAGAACCTGAATAACTCACACTACTCCCCAAACCTGAGAACATAAAGAGCATCTGTCCATCTACACTCTGTGAAAGGTAGGCCTGATTTGACACCGACATAGACCAAACTCACAGGAAAAGTACCAAGTAGTGCCTCCTGTGAGACCAGACACATATCCCTTAACAAAAATGCTTGTAAGCCAGTGTTCTCTGAAATAGGAAGAACATCCAGTAGGACACCCTAACTAGGTCCTGCTATGTGTTCACTCCAGTGTTGCAGAAGCAAGGTGCCATCATGTTGCACTCACCTTGAGGTCATCTTTGAAGGGGTCAGTGTTGGCAGTGCTCATGCGCAGGGCCAGCTCCAACAGAGCCTCCAGGCGTGTGAGTATAATGTCTTCTACTGGCTTCCTGAGCTCCTCCTCAGTCAGGTCCATGAAATGCACGAAGAAGTCCCCTTGGTCCATCAGGAAGTAGCGCTTGATGGACCTGTGCCAGGGTTGTTGAACATATAGCCTGACCGCTGCCTTCAACATACAAGGTAGAGGTTTGGCAGCTCTCAGTGAGACATGGAGCTGCTCTGCTCAGGCATGGCAGGGGAGGGACTGACAGCAAGGAGCTGAGAGACCTGTTGGATCACACGGTCTGAGAACTAGAGAACGGAGACCCTGCCACCTCACACTGAGGCTGCAGGGAGCCTGTATAGAGATTAAAATATAGTTGCTAAGAACATTCTACTTTCAGCCCCATGGATACAAAGTGAAGTCCAACCTTAGGTGGGCCACCAGCTCCTTCTCCTCCATGAGGAAGTCCAGCAGCACTTTGCTGGCATAATTGAACGCTTTCTCAATCTGCTCCACATATGCCCGCTCTTTGAGGGTATAAATGATCTCTTTGGCTACAGGACAGGTAACATCATGACCACATTCTCTGACCACATTTAGGTATTTTCCTGAAAAAAAGAAAAAAAAGGAAGGTGGACTCAGTATGTACATGCTGAGTCTCAGGCCTGGACTTTTTTTTTCTTGGTTTTTCGAGACAGAGTTTCTCTGTATAGCTCTGGCTGTCCTGGAACTCACTCTGTAGACCAGGCTGGCCTCGAATTCAGAAATCCACCTGCCTCTGCTTCCCAAGTGCTGGGATTAAAGGCATGTGCCACCACTGCCCAGCTAGGCTTGGACCTTTACGATGCCAATCAAACATGAGACAGTATGCTAGACATGAGGTACAACTTGTTTCCTGAAAAGACTGTGCAATAGTTCTTCAGGTCTGTATTTTATAGGAAAGAGTTTGAAAAGCCTTGAGATCTAGATTGCTAAATAATCTCTTAGCCCTTTCTGATTCTGTTCAGCTTTCAGAGCAGAGCACATATGTCAAGCCCCAAGGATTTGCTCATCTCTACATCAAGCTCTAATCTATGCAACAAAACTAAAAGTTGCAGCCGGCCTAGAAGGTGTGGGCTCCTCAAGGCCTCTGTTGCTAAATGATGGCGTTTTAGATGTAAAACCCCAAGATAGAAAGCCATGTCTGAGGCAGATAGCTTCCTGATTAGGGGGCACTATAAAGTGATGGAGAACTAAGAACAATCAGTGGCTAGCAGCACAGTAGTAGGCCATTCCCAGCTAAGTCATCTTCAGGGGCAGAGGGGCTGGAAGGCTGTGATGACCCATGGGTCCCATGATGCAGCATGAAGAGGCCACTGACCTCCTTGGAGAGTGGCCCAAGCAGTAGTCACCTGTGCTGAGGATCTTGCCTGCTACCTTCTGCAGGAAGGACGGGATTTGCTGTGGCAGCACAGTGTAGCGCTGGTCCCAGTACTTGTCATTGTAGTCCTCCTGGATCTTCTCCTTCCGCAGCTCGTGCTCCTCCACCATGAACTCACTGCAAGACACACAGTGTTTCAGGCCACTACAGGACAAGCCTGGACAACTCTGGGGTGGCCACATGCTTCCAGGAACATCCTGTACAACCACTCAACTGTGAGTTGAGGAACTCCAGCCTTATTTGGGAGCAGGTGTCTAATTTGAGGCAGAGCTGAGTGGCTTCTTCCCTACTCTTCCATTATGGCCACAGGATAGACAAATAATGACTTATCCCGGGTACCTAGGCCTATCAACCACAGAATCAGACTCCTCCCACAGAGTTCCAAGAACCATTTACCTGTGGCCAGAAGGAAACTGAATTCCTTATTAGGCTCATCACACCAAATTCTTTTGTTTCCATAAAGAAACACAAGGCCCACCCTATGGTAGAGCACATTCGAGGCCTGAGTTTCATCCCCAGCACAACAGAACAGAGTTCTCTATGAACTGGTCATTTGCTTTACATATTCAAAGGCATCATGCTGAAGTAGCACACTACTCAACCACATGGAAAGTTCCTCATTCAACAGGATAAAGCTGCTGACAGGCAGTGAGTGACACCCACTCCTCAGCTCATAACTGTTGTGTTAAGGATTTGTGTCTGGCATATCCCTTCTCAGAGACTATTGCACAGTAGACAGTCCAGGTGAGAGGTATCTGGTACCCATAGGTCCTACCTGTAAGGGTCATGAATGATGCCCCTATAGATCCACTTCTCCAGGATCTCAAAGTAAGGTGCACTGGCTGCTTTGGTCAGATAGAGGCACAGCTCCTGCGCCTGGCTGTCCCCCGTGTAGTTGAAGCTTCTATCATGAAGAAGGCTCAGCGTCGACCCGCCCACGCACTCGCCTTTATCCACTGAGGTGGCTGTGGGCAGAAAGGGTTGGCTCACTACCCCGACGTCTAAGTGCCCCTGGCAGATAGGACTCCTACCAAGACAGATGCCATGCTCAGATGTTAAAGCTACAGTTGCTAATAAGACCTATCAAGAAAAGCCTCCAGGCCTAGCATGGTGGCATATACACAAATCTCAGCACTTGAGAGGCTGAAGCAAGATGACTGCAAGTTAGAGGCCAGTGCAGACTACATAACTGCGTTTGCCAACTAGTCTAGAATACATAAGACCCTGCTTCAAAAAACAAGATGTGACAAGAACTCTGCCTTGCCACCATGCCACCAGAGAGTAATATGAATGGCCAGCCACAGACAGAATGGCCCTGCCATGCCTTAGGGAGCCCTCCACCTGCAGCCCCTCCACCAGCAGGTCCGCACCAAGGGAGGCAAGGATGTCGATGGTGCGCATGGCTGGCTGGATGTAGAACCAGAGCTTCTGCAGTGAGAGGAGGCCCTGCCTGTGCAGCTGTTCCAGTTGTGTGACCAGAATCAGGTATTCCTTTACCAGGGTTCTCATGGCAGCAGCCAGGGCATGGTTCACCTGCCCATATTCAAATGAAGACTTCTCCTCAATGAACCTACGGCAAAGATACATGGGACACTGTAGGGGAAGAGCTAACTTACCAAACCAAAGTTGAGCTATTCCAAGTCCCCTTCTCACCCAAGGAGCAAATTACTCACTCCAGTACTTAGAGCCAATGGGACTCTGTGGTATGAAGAGTTGAGTCAAGATAGGGCTTGGGGACTCATAGGCTCTTCAAAATTTATTAGGAAGAAGAGAGAACCACAAACTAGGAAAGGACTTCATCAGGGAGGTGGCTGGTCACACCAGGGACTCACCTGGTCACAGTAGAGTAGCTGGCAGCCACAGGGAGGATTCTGTTTACTAGCTCCCGGATGGACAGGTCCAGGTTGGGGTCCACAAGGAAGGTACGGTTCTGCCTCCCAGCCAAAGGCTGAGCAGTGATATACCTGCCATCCACACCCACAAGCACATAGAGCAGATCTTCCACCACTGCTGACTCCTGGGAGGCCAAGGGCAACGTACCTGCAAGGGACAGGCAACACTAGACTCTAAGATCCCCCATGCCCCTGGCTCTACACCCTTACCAAGCTTCTCTGTGACATCATGTACATACAAGGATGGAAAGAGGAAGTCATTTCCTTTTATGATTTGAGTATGAAACAGATTCCACAGATTCTGTTGATTCTCAGTTGGTGGCACTAGCTGGTAAGTTCTGGAAAGCTCGGGAAGCAGGACATGGCTATAGGAAGCAGGACACTGGGGGATACCTTGGAAGGTCACCCAGAATCCCCAGCTCTTTCCTTGAGAGCTTTCCCTTTTTCTTTCTGCTTCCTGTCCAGAAGGAACAACCTTTCCACAGCTCTCTCCTGATGCATTGATGTTCTGCCTCATGATGAGTGCCCAGAATCAATGGAGCAAGGGATATTAGCTAAAATCTGAAACTGTGGGCCCCCACAAAACCCCTTCACACTTTTAAGTTGTTCTGACAAATATGCCAAACATAACAAATACAGAAAGTTGGTACCAATAAGCTACATTGTTGCTGTGACTAAACCTGACCAAATGGTTCTTAGGAACTGGCTTGTAGGAGGAAAGTGGAAATGTTTAGAAATACAGGATGAAGAAGCCTAGAATTTAAGCAAACTCTATGGGCAATTCTTGTGAAGTCAGATGATCAGAATACCATTAGGAATAGAGAGTGAACGAACGGCAGGCTTATCAGGCTTCAGACAGGAACAAAGACTGGAAGCCACTTGTGTCACATTTTTTTTCAAGACAGGGTTTCTCTGTATAGCCCTGGCTGTCCTGGAACTCACTCTGTAGACCAGGCTGGTCTTGAACTCAGAAATCCACCTGCCTCTGCCTCTCAAGTGCTGGGATTAAAGGCATGCGTCACCATTGCCCGGCATGTTATGTTTTAATAAAGAATTTTTCTTTATGCTATTTGTGTCCTGAAAATCTGTGAGTATGAGTCTAAATGTAATTGGTCAGTTGAATTTGGTGAGGTAATTTTGAAGCAGTCATTTATTCAAGCTATGACATGATTATTCTAGGCTCCTTTATATGGGTTTTACAGTGAGAATCAGGAGGGGAAAAAAAGGAAAGTACAAAGACTTTAGGAATTTCAGCTTGATTAGAAAAGCCCATGAAAAATTGGGGCTATGGTAGGTATGGTTCCTGAAGAGACTGACACCATTAAAAAGAACCCAATTAAACAGTGTCTTCAAGACACAGCAGGACTGATGAACATGCACATACGAACTCAGAGGCTGGGGCAGTATGCACAAGACCCGCACATGTTCAAACAAGACACGGTTCCAGCACTGAGAGGCACAAATTCCACCCTAACCAAGATTTGCAATTGATACTTGCTGGAAGAAGGGAAATCTGTTTTCTCCAATGGAGTATCACTGGGTTTATCAACCACAGGGCACTCTCTATGCCTAGGACTAGTTGGCCAACACAAAACCAGCTTCAAGAATTTTTTTGTGGGCTTTTTGTTTTATTTATTTATTTATTTATTTATTTATTTATTGTCTTATTGATATTTTGATTGTTTGCTTTAAATTTTGTTTTAAACACGAAAGATAAAGAAACATGAGAGAAGAGAGAGTCTGGAAGGGGTTTGGGAAGAGAAAACATGATCAAAATATAGTGTATGAAAAAAAATATCAAAAGAAAACAAACCAAAACCAAAAAGCAGCAGCAGTCAGTGGGTGGAGATATATTTGCCTGATTGGGAGAGAGTTTGCCTGATACTCAGAGGACATCCTAGGCTCAGTGGTTGGTACCGGAATAAAGCCAACCACTTTGCATCTGAACAGGCAAGAGGCCTTGTGCATATCTTAAGAACTGGCCAGACCCCAACACCTAGGCTCCTGGCTAGCTATTCTCTCTCTCTCTTTTTTTTAAAAGATTTATTTATTTATTATATGTAAGTACATTGTAGCTATTTTCACATGCACCAGAAGAGGGCGTCAGATCTCATTACAGGTGGTTGTGAGCCACCATGTGGTTGCTGGGATTTGAACTCATGACCTTCCAAAGAGCAGTCAGTGCTCTTCCCCGCTGAGCCATCTCACCAGCCCCTAGCTATTCTCTTATGAGTCCTTTTTGCAATGGGAGTGTTTACTATGTATCATTGTATCTTGGAATTATATAACTTTTGTTTTACAGAAGTTCATAGCTAGAAACAAAGTTTCAGAGAAACTCTGGAGTTTGAGAAATGGTGGAAATGTTAAGACTTGGGTACTTTGGAGAGGAACTAGATATGTTTCTTTGTTTGTTTTTTTTATCATGAGGTGGCCACGGACCTCTGAGAGCTATGAAGAAACATAATGACTTGCATATGAAAGGTTAGACTTAGTGGGTTAGTAGTGGGTGTGCCATTCTAGGTCATTGCTGGTCCTTAGCTCCACTCTTGCTCTCTGCTTCCTGCTCACCATAAGGTAAACAGGACCCGACATATGTTCTATGTGCCATGATTCTCTGTCTCACCAGACCCAACAGAACCAATGATCATGAACTGGCACAGCCGAAACCATGAGTCCAAAACAATCTTTCCTCCCATAAGTCATCTATGTCAGGTATTAAGTCAAAGTGGTGAACAAGCTAACCCAGGTTAAGTATGCAGCATTTATCATCATGATTGAGTAAGCCTAGTTCTACAATGAAAAAGGTTTCCTTTAAAAAGACACCACTGGCCAGGCATGGTGGCATACAATTTTAATTCCAACACTCAGAAGGAAGTCTCAGGGCAGTGTGGTCTACACAGTGAGTTCCAGGACAGCCATGGCTACAGACTGAGACCCTATATAAAACAAACAAACAAACAAAACTCAGAACAAATGAACAGGACACCACATGTCAAATGTCAAGAAAATGCCTACTTCTACATCAACAGGACTAGATGGCAGTCACAGTCCACCTACTGAGGTAGCTCTGTTCCAGCCATCTTGTCTCAGCATGGCTTTCCCTCCTGTCCCCACATGCCTGGCATGTGCTGGTGTCATTCAGGGAACAACTTGGGCCTGACAGCATGGAGAAGTGTCACACAACATACTTTACACTTCATAAAACCTCTTCATTGGCCTTGCATCCCCACCACTCAAGAGGGTGTAAGTGCCACACGCAAAGCCCAAGACAAGAATCTAGCTAATATCTATTCCTTTGAGTTCCAAGTTCTACTTCTCACTTTACTCCACTGGCTTTCTCTTGACCAGCAAAACCATAATTCTAATCTCCATGGTTTGTGACAGTTGTTCTGTGTGTTTCCTGAACGGCAGGATCTTCTAAGAATAGCTCTGACCCTCTGTATAGTTTATTTCTCTGCCTACCACTCTTGGTCCACATAAGTCCTCTGTGGTGAGATGGAGGGGCTCTCCCATACCTCAGTATTTATATCATTACTGAAATACAGTGAATCACCATGCTCACTCTATGACTACCAGTAGCTCCTCAATGCCAAGCATCAGCCTGGCAGATACTCTCTGGCTTCTAATCAACACATGTGCAGAGCAGATGCTAGCCTGTCCTATACCAAACAAAACTGAACCAGCATCATACAGTGTATTAGGTGTGACAAGGAAGGACAAAGAAGGGGTGACTATCGCCAGATCTTTAGTTGAGCTCTGAAGGGGCAGGGGAATACACTATGCAAATACCCGAGGGAGCAGACCTGCCTTATCTGATTGGTATATAGGGCCTGAGTGGAAAATGGAGCTCAAGGGCCAGAAGAGGCCAGCCTGGACAAACTGTCAGGGTTTTGTTGGGGATGAGGGGCATTGTAGGGCTGTCACTGGGCAGGTTTGCCTGAGACTCAGGCCCTGTACTGAAAGTGGGCTCTAGCTATGCCTACAGGAAGTATGGGAACTACAGGAAGAGGGAAAGATGAGGTGGTCAAGATCCATGCTCCTGCATAAAGCCATGGCCACTGAGATTAAGGGAATGAAACGGAAGACTGGTTGCTTGGGCATGCTCATTGCATTTCAATTTTCAACAACTACAGGTAAATAAGCCACTGGGGAGGTAGCAGGTACAGCAAGCAGCAGAGTGGCCTTAGGTGACATAAAGTTTACCTGGACACTTGAAAGCAGAGATGGAGGAGGTAGATGTGGGACTAATCCCAAGGACCAGAGGTAATGGGAGAAGACAGGGAGCTTACTGGAAAGAATGGTTGGAAGGGCAGAGTTGGAACAACTGGAGAAATGATGACTCATGATGCTAAGTGAAGCTGAAGGTGGTGAAATTCAATAGGAATGAGTCCTGAGGGACACACACTATGCAGAGCACCAGCTACATCCATACAGCGCAGAAAAGCAAGGTCTAAGACTGACGATCTGCCAAGGATGATGATTATGCTGACTGCAGGGGTCTGTATGGAGACAGGAGAACAGATGGGAAGGAGACAATAACCTCTACTAGGTGACAAGACAGGTGACAACTAGGTACCTGCCAACATTGCAAACAACAAGTCCACGATATAAAGACACCTGTCTCTACCTTCCCATGAATTTGCAGCAGAATCATGTCTGCTTGGGGACAGGAGAACACACTCAATTTGTCTAATAACCCTACAAGATATTTCTAAAGGTGACAGTAGACCTCTGCATCAACACCATACAGAGCTCATGAGCTGTGGCAAGGCACACCACTTCATAATTCTCTTAACCTGGGGCTGCTATCAAACAGGCAGGAAACCACACATAAGCTATGCCAATGCAAATCATATTTTGATCTGAAAAGACTCTATGGGGTTGCATGAAGTCTGTGGTATGCCAACACACACATCTTAGATTCCTGAGAACCTGCCCTGAAACAGCAGTGCTGTTAAATAGTCGCAACTTTTAAGGGTTTTGTGCACACGGTACTAATACTGGATGTAGTCTGTGGTAATGACAAATCACTTTTCAGGTAAGTGTGTCCTCCTGGTCCTTGTGTCTGCACACCGGTGTACAGCCCAGGAGGCCATCTCCGACTGTCCTAAGGCTGTGGCAGGAGGAATGCAAGAACAAGCATTCAAGTCCTCTGGAGTTCAGTGTGTCAGCCATGGTTTCACAGCCTGCTGAGGCACATGCAAGCAAGCAGAAAAACTCCTAGGTGTCAGAAAGAAATCCATCACATACCTATAGGCAAAGCTGTGTCAGAGCTCAAGCCCGAGCCAATCAGGAAATCTCCAGCCAGAGTTGGTCTCTCATACACCCATGCTGGGAAGACGGGGAGGGGCTGGCCTGAATTTTTTTTGTTCTGTTTGTCTCGAAGCATCTTTCTTGTAAGTTCCAGAGACTAGTAAGGCATTTTTAAAAACAAAACCAAAATATACTATAGTACAAATAAAACCAAGTTATCTATGGAAATTAACAAGTGTTCGGCATAGAAAAAGCCCATTGTTTTAGTACATAGGACATTCAATCGTATTTAAAAAGGAGACATGATTCTAAAAAACCATTACAACATCTGGGCCTAAGAACAAGAAAGCCAGCCTTCTCAAGGTCTCTGCCCAATAAGAAACAACCCAGTATCAAGGCACCAGCTGTGGGGGCCATGGGAAAGTGTCTGCATTTTACGGAAGTATTTCAGATCAGGACACAAAGCAGGAAGAGCGTGAACTGATTTTCTTAGTAGTATGTGACTATAGTGACTATGTCTAACACCACTTGCTGAGTTATCCTTACCCTATGGAGAAGGCTAAGCACAGAGAACTGCCCTTCTGGGAGATTAACAACCAGAGGCTGACAAAGCTGGCCACTTTTGGAAGTACTGACTTAGCTCTGCATGCCTGTAGGTTCCACAGGGTAGATGGTATGAGGGCAATGAGAAACCGGCACAGGGATAAAAGACTGTGCTGTGTCCTCTGTGCTCAGTACACAGAGGTGAGGCTGTGCAAAGGGTCCAAGGGTTTCAAAAGCAGGCACATGGTGGCTCTAAGAGGATACTGGAAACTCACAAAACCACCAGTGTGAAGCGGAATAATTCCAAGCAGCAGCAAGCCCAGGAGAAAAAAAATAACCTTGAGGAAATAAACTGGTAACTTAAAAAGTACTGTCACTTTTGTTGGAAACTGTCAACAAATTCCAGTAGGGAACCATGACGTGCGCTCGCTTAGATGCACTGCATGTGGACTGGGCCAGACCCTCACTGCACTGTTTACCCTTATAGGTCACAGTTATGACTAAAGCACACAATCCAGCCTTAGCCTCACTTATGTCCGATGAGTTTGTACTAAGAGGAGACATATTTGCCTAGCTAGCAAACTGTGGACCACGGTAGACCTGGTACCTGCTGCAGTGTGGAGCCTGTGGACACACTGCCAAGCTGCTTCCTCAGTTCCTCTAGCTCTTGTGTGGACATCTTAGAGGCGGCAACAGGGATGTTGAAGCTGGTGGTGCTGCTGGGTGCAGCACTAGCTGCAAGCTCAGCTCTTTCCTTTGCATTCTGTTGCAAATACTGAAGTGTCTAAAAATATACAAAACCATGCATTCACACTAAGCCACAAAAGCTCACTGTGTTCTACCACCTGCCATGTCACCGAAAGAGCAGGGGAAGGGACACCTGCAGCCTTCTTTGATAGTCAATCCTTAATTTCACCCAGGCTGCAGCACCACTTCCCTTTTCTGTCCTAGTGCCTGTCATCCACTTCTACACTGATGGAGAATAAAGCTCAATGACTACTCACTGGCTCCACAATGGCATGCACACATGCACATGGGCCCATCTCATGCTACTATATGCACGTTTCCTGGTCTATGCCCATTCTGAGTCACAGCTTATTATGACTCACTGATATCTATGGTTTAGATATGAAGTGGCTTCTCACAAGATTCACATCTTAAAGGCTTGGTCCCCAGCGGTGATGTTTTTGAGAGGTGACTGGATCATGAAGACTTTAACCTTACCAACAGATTAACTCATCAATCACACAAACTGAAATCTACATGCCTGTTGCTCCATCTCTCTCTGTTTTCTTTCCAGTAGCCATGAAGTCAGCGCTCTGACACCTCTCTACCAGGCTACTACCTGATGTTTTGGCCCCAAAGAAAGCAGACTGAAACCATAAACCAATGCAACTATTCCCCTTTAATTTTTCAGGTATCCTTCCAGTATGGGAAGGCTAACATTCACCAAACACATGCCTTCAAAGTCTTGCCCTCAGGAGGCACAGCTGCCAATCGGTGAGAGCAGAGCTGGACACGCAGAAGTAAATGCACATAAGGCATCACCTGCACCCCAGGCTCCTTGAGGAAGACAAGACACTGGAGGTGTTTTCAGTGGCATGGTGATGCAGATGAGGCAGATGCTTACCTCTTTGTCTTCTGTGAGTCTCGACAACAGGTACACCAGTGGGTCAAGGTTCCTTGTATTTTTAGATTTCAGTTCATCATATTTCTTTAAAAAGTCCTCAGGTGTTCGAGAAAATTCAGCAATTTTGACCTCAAATCACAAGCATGTAAGTAATTTAATAATGGTAACAAATCAGACACTAAAAAAAAATCTTTAAGATAATGAATCACAAAAAATAAACCAAATTTGGATTAGGTGAGTTAAATAATCACACCTCTATAATAAACAGCAAGTTAATGGCCATGGTCCACTGAAGCCAGCCTCTCTTCACCTGGACTTTCTCAGTATATGCCCATAGGCCTAGGAGCACCAGCATAGGAGCACTCACAGCTCCCCTCGCATTCTTCCACAGCTTGAGCTCACTGCCTCCCGGACTCCTGGCCTGCACCAGCTCAGGGGTGCTCCACTCAGCAACTTTTACTGATTTGGCTACAAACCAAGTGTGCACTTCCTCAGCTGCTCCACCTGTACTATTCCTCTACTGTACTGGTACCATCACTATACGTTAAGTAACTGAAGCATCAAAACACATGTTTTATTTTATTTTAACTTGTAAAAGATTTATTTTATGTAGCTGAGTGTTTTGCTTACATGTATGTGCATGCAGTGCCCAGAGAGACCAGAAGAGGGCATCAGATTCCCTAGAACTAGAGTTACAGAGGTTATGAGCCACCATGAGGGTAGCTGGAAACTGAACCAAGTCTTCTGCAAAAGCTGCAAAAAGTGTTCTTAACCACTGAGCCATCTCTCTAGCATCTGTTTTTAGGTCTAAAAACAATCCTATTTTTAGTAATTTCAAATTCAAATATATCTTTTGTTAAAGATGTATAATTTTGAATTATGACTCTTTTAATAAATAACGAAATAATACTTGAGCCAGGTGTAGTGTGTCACACACCTTTAATCTCAGTACTCAGGAGACAGATCTTTGTGAGTTCAAGGTCAGCCTGGTCTACATATCTACATAGTGAATTTCAAACCAAAGAAAAGGGAAGAAAGAAAGGAGAAAAAAATCCTGAAATTCCAGTGTGATTAATACCAGTAGCTTCCCTTCCCCTACCAGTAATTTCTGCATATACTAAGTCTCCTCCACAGGGAAGAGGGGAGGACTGCATAAGTCAGAGTCTGAGGCTACTCCACCTCTCTCTGGACACCCACTGATTCATCTATATAAAGGGATAATAACAGGAGCTATTGCCAGGAACCAGAAGACTAGCAGAGCACAGTGAATGCCAGGTTCAAAAGAGGCATCTACTAGGTGCTGCAGGCCCAGCACTAGCCTTGCTGAGGCCATCAGGGACAGGACCCTATCTCCACAGCCCTAGGATAAGCACCCACACCCATGACCCTGCACCTCTTGGCCTCTATGGTCCTGTATCAGATGCAGGTGCTCACCTTGGCACTGTGGGCAGAGACTGTGGTTGTGACATATGGCGTCCGGTTCTTCTGCAGCAGGTCAATGTACACCTCAGCTCCGTCCCCACCATGGATGCGGAGCAGGCTGAGCAGCTCATTGACATCATGGTGAATCCGGAACTCACTCATAGTTTAGCTCTGAGACACCAACATAACAATGTTTTCCTGAAGGCAGAAAGAAAGCTGTTTATAACATTAAAACCTAAAATTCTTGTGACTGATCCAAGTCTTTGTCAAGCAGACCACTGCCAGGATTATGTCAACCACCAGCCTCTCCCTTCCCTGGCAGGCTGATCTATCAAAACTCTGCTGAGATCTTGCCGTCCCCATGCCCACAGAGCTTCCAACTGTTTCCCAGCTCACATGACCACTTAAGGAGCCAGTTGTACCAGGTAAATCACTGAAATGGACCCCTCAAGCCTGGTTCTCACTCCTGCTTCCGCCCATTATCATGTGACCATGGGTGGCCAGGGGGCAGATCTGCTTGCTATTCTGAGTTTTTCTTACCCTGGCCGGGCAGACACAATGATCGTTCCCTTGGGGGAGCTTGCACAGGTCAAGGCTACTGTCTCTGTCCCGACATATTAAAACTTCCCACTCCTAAGGCCATACCCAGGTCTTAAACCATAAACTGTTAGGTGGTATCTCCGTCCACACACTTATATGGCATTCTTTTTTGTACTCTAAAACCTTCAATGTTTTCTTTTCTGGTCCAGGCCTGGCTACATACAAAGATATTTTAGGTAGGTAAGATTTCTAAATATTCTAGCTTTTACTGATGCTCTGACCAGGACCAGTTATACTAGGGTCTAGACACTGGCCACAAATAGTGAAGCTCTGAGACTGTTACCCCAGAACTTGAGGGGCTGTGATAATTTGTATATGCTCTTCCCAGGGAGTGGCACTATTAGGAGGTGTGGCCCTGTTGGAGAGTAGGTGTGTCATTGTGGGTATAGGTTGAAGACCCTCATCCTAGCTGCCTAGAAGCCAGTATTCTGCTAGCAGCCTTCAGATGAAGATGTAGAACTCTCAGCTCCTCCAGTACCATGCCTGCCTGGATGCTGCCATGCTCCTGCCTTGATGATAAAGGCAACCTGTAAGCCAGCCCCAATTAAATGTTGTCTTTTATAAGAGTTGCCTTGGCCATGGTATCTGTTCACAGCAGTAAAAAAACCTAACTAAGACAAGGGCTAAGGCAGGAAGATCACAGTCAAGACCAGACTGGGACACACAGCAAAAAACCTGTCTAAAAAAATCAAACAGAATCTATATTTAATGTCATAGAGCAACAGCAGAAGACAGCATGAGAATTTCTAAACTGGCGTTCCACTTCTATCTCACCATCCCAGTGGCTGACCATGTGGAGACTGTGTATAATGTCCAAGTAGGAAACAGATGTACCAATATCCTTGTGCTAACAGCTGACAATGTGGGATCTTCTACTCTTCCACTGATGGCTGAGCTAGTCAGTGCCAGAAGTGCTAGTAGAACATTAAGGAAAACAGACACTATCTATAGATTCAAAATTAAGCCTAATAAACATGATTGGTGTTATAGGAACATGGTAATAAACCTCTATTGGGATTTGAAATTTGGGATCCACAAACATTAGTGAAATTATGCCTGGAGATGAGGCTTTACTATTGGTATCAGTAAATTTTCTGAGCATTCTTGTAAATTCTCATAGACTTCATAACTCAAAGTTAAGAACTGTTGTGCTAACATCTTCAACTGAGACAAGCCCAGAGTTAGATAGTTCCAAGGCCAGGAGACTCAGCACACACTCCCACAGTATGCTAATGTACAAAGTAGTAACATCTTGGAACTGGTCATGCTCACCAAGTAATGTGGAAATTGTTCAGTTTTAGAAACTTAAGGTACTGGCAGTATCTTAGATGGCAGTTACCTCGGGGCTAGATACATGGCTCAGCAGTTAAGAGCATGAGGCTGCTCTTGCAGAGGACCTGGATTTAGTTCCTAGCTCTAGCATGGTAGCTCAAAACCATCTATAAACTCCAATCCTAGGGGATCTGATACCCTTCCTAGTCTCCATGGACACGGCATGCACATGGTCTGTAGACAAAAACGCAGAGAAAAGCACCCAGACATACAAAAATAATAAGTAAAATGTTCAAGAGATATTTTTTAAAAATATATTGGTAGGTCCCAAAAAAGGTACTTTAAGCTACCCGGCAAGCAAAACACAAAACCCCAAACTTCCCCCACATATGGTCTCTTCAAATCCAGCAGTCCATGAGCCTTCTCAAGAACTGAAGGCAACATGCCAAATGGCAAAGAAGATGTAAAGTACCAACACCAAACCCTGTCCACCAGACACAGGGCAGAGCTACTCTATGGAAAGATCATACACAGATGCCTGTTTTAAAATTATTCCAAGAAAATATATACATCCTCTTTCCCATGTATTAATCCAAGGAGTCTGCCAAGTTTCATGATTTACAGATAAATACAAAAAAGGAGGCTTCTCTCATCTCTAAATAGTTTCCTTTAAGCCTTTAGATGTGTCTCAGGAGAGAAACTCTTGGCACGGTACCTGGCAAGAACAGGGACAGTAATGTCAACACAATTGTCCTACATATGGGGAGACAAAGTTACAGTTGAAAAGTACCACTGTCAAGAAGCCTGACTGACTCTTAACAGCCTGCTTGACCTTCTGACACCCTGGGTTTCTATCTCTATTGACCACCCCAGATGTTCTACAGCAAGTACAACTTATTTAGCAAGTCTGGCATAACCAATCATGAGCAAGTCGGGTGCATACTTTCAATGGCCAATGATTAAAACAAAATTGGGGTGCAGGTAGAGAGGTGTGAAAAGGGAAAGATTCTGGAGCAGAGGTTCCCAACCTGTGGGTCAAGACCACATGACTCTTCCACAGGCATCACGTGTCAGAGATCTTACATATCAAATACATACAGTATGATTCATGACAGTAGCAGTGAAATAGTTTCATGGTTGGGGGTCAGCACAACATGCAGAGTTGCATGAAAGGGTCAAAACATTAGGAAGGTTGAGAACCACTACAGGCTCCTGGTTAATAAAACCAGCCTGTGCTGGTTGGGTTTTGTACACTTGACACAAACCTAGACATATCTAGGAAGATGGAATCTCAACTGAGAAACTGTCTCTATCAGATTTAGCCAGTATACAAGCCTATGGGGAATCTCTTTGATTGATGACTAACGGGGGAAGGCCTGGATCACTGTGTGTGTGTGTGGGGGGGTGCCACCCCCTGAGCAAGAAAGCAAGCTGGTCTGGGATGGTGACATTCACCTTTAATCCCCAGCACTTAGGAAGCACAGACAGGCACAGATCTCCTAATTCAAGGCCAGAGTGGTCTACAAACCAAGTTCCAGAACAGCCAGGGCTACACAGTGAAATCCTGTCTCAAAAACCAAACAAAAGCCCCAAAACAAAACCCCTAACCAAGACAAGACCTGTCAAAAACATTTTATAATTTGCAAAATGTCAAGAATCCAAATGCTTTTACAGAGACAGAAGAGAGAGTGATGATAGCCCATAAGCAGCTGTCTAGAGACATAGAAACTTTCATTTCCAGGGCTTAATTACAAAAAGGTTTTCCTTCCTTCCTCCCTCCTTCTCCTCCTCTTCTCCCTCCTCTCCCCACCCCACCCCCTTCTCATCCCCCTCTCCTTAAGAGGAAGGTTTTATTGTAAATAAGAAAGAAAATATCCAGAGACATATGGAAGAGTCCAGAACGGAGAGAAAGAGAAACAGACTGGGGCAAGGCCTGGGCTGAGAAAGAAAGGAGAATAACCCCCAAGGTTTTCATTTGTATCTGTTAAACAGTAGTGTCCCTTCTTTCTTGACATTACATTCATACTGGAAAGCCCTGCTCTATGGTGACCTATTTTGGGAGAGGAGCAAAGTTAAAGCTCCTCAAAGTGTCTGCTGCACGTTTCAATCGTCTTTTTATTTAGGTTACGGTTCCTTCCCATACCTGTCTCTACTGCAGCGGGCCCTGACCCCTTCACTCCTGAACCCTGAGCACCTGCAGCAGATGCAGAAGACCCGCAGGCCAGCACCGCAGTCACCGCGGGGCTGTCACGAGAGAAGGGTCACACTAACCACAAACTTCACAAGGCCACTGCCTCCAAATGGACTCCTGGAGAGGACAGAAACAGCCAGAGAAGCTGTCGCACCGTGGAGCGGGACAAGCCCGGGCTGGCAGACGAAACTGCCGGTGGAAGAGGACCAAGAGAATCAGGCTCTTTACCGCTGCAGGCCAGCCCGGCTCCCGTACCCGATCCCGCGCCCGGCTCCAGCCCCACCCTTCTCCGACCAGTTCCCGCCACAACACAGACCCAGCCCAGAGTCACCACCGCGCGTCGCGTTCCGCCCCGCAGGGTCGCCACAGGAAGTTATTAGACGTCACGTCCGTCACCACCCCTCCGACGGTGGCCGAAGGGCTGCGGCGGCCCTGGTGATGTTGCTTCCCCCTGCGCTATATTCCCGCCTGGCCGGGGAGCCAGGGGCAGCCGAACCGCTGCCCGTGGAGCGGAACCCTGCGGCTGGGAAAGCACCCTTCCGATTCGCGCCGCGTCCCGTGCGCTTCCCGCGGGATCACGAATTCTTCGAGGTGCGTGAAAACCCGGGCGGAAGATCTCCTGAGCCCTCCACAGGGCGGGGCCTGGAAGCAGGACTGTCGCTGTGGGCGGGGCTTGTGGGGGCGGGACCCGTGGACGGGATCAAGGGGCTGGACACCGCTCTATGGGTTGGGGCGTGGCTCAAAGCTGTAGGGCGGGGCTTCGATGCCTGAGTCCACCCACGGCTCTTGACGCGTGTCTTCTGTAGGATGGGGATGTGCAGCGGCACCTGTATTTGCAGGACATGCTCACGCAAGTGTCCGAGACGCCGGAAAAATCCATGTGAGCAGCTTGGCTTCGAGGCCTTACTCCGCTTGCTAGCGCTATCCCGATTCCTCTTCTCTCGTCCCCTTACACCCTGGGACTCCGACCCCTCCCAGATGACACCCGAGTCGCATCCGCTTGGCACCACTCTGCCTGCACACGAGCATGGCTTGACTGGGTCTTCCCTCCCCTAGTTTATTAGTAAGGTTTGGGGTGGCACAAGAAGCGCTGTTCTTGTTTCTGGCTCAGCTGGAATATGGGTAGGAAGTGCCGCTGGAATTCCTGCCTTGGGATAGTTTGGGAGGAGAGGGAGACATTCTTCCAAGAGACACACCTCCTTTCCCAGGGTGCCCGAGTTCACCTGTCAGGTGGCAGGCTGTTGCCAAGTGTTTGCCGCCATAGAAGACTACCAGCACCACTACCACATGATGCATGGAAACACCTGCTCCTTCTGCAACCGTGCCTTCCCCTCTGGGCATTTGCTGGATGTCCACATCCTGGAATGGCATGACTCTCTGTTTCAGATCCTGGCCCAGAGGCAAGACATGGTGGGTGTTGACTACACTGGGCGCATCTGCAGTGGTGACTGGGATCAGGGGTTAGGGCAGGGTGAGAGTGGAAGTGACACTTTATTCTTTGTAGTACCAGTGCTTGGTTGAAAGCTGCCCAGAGAAGTTCAAAACCAGCCAAGACCGGAAGGATCACATGGTGAGGCTACACCTGTACCCTGCGGATTTTCGATTTGATAAGCCCAAGACAAACAGAGGGTACGTGAGGGACCCAGTTGTGACTGTCCCCAGTTGTAAGCCTGGGAACAGACACTGTGATCAAACCTTAATTTTTATATACAGGTAGCTGAAACTCTGAGGACAGTGAGTTAGTATGCTTGGGTTACATGTTGGTGGAGTCAGGAGGACAGTAACTGAGAGCAGAGGGTGAGGAGCTAGCAGGTGCTTGTGCTGGTCTGGTGTCTTTTGTGCCCCTCTGATGCTACCAGCAGGGCACTGGGAACTATCCCAAGTGTGTGTGCTCTTCACACTTTCCCATAGAACCTCCTAGGGGTTTTCTTCCCTCTCTCCTTACTTTTATAAACTTATCGACAAAGCTGTTAGCATGACTGTTTAGACTGCCCTGAGGAAAATAATTCCTGGAATAATTTTTAGAGTAACACTTCTTTGCTTCCTTTAAAAAATGATTCTTTTCCATGAACTCCCATAATCACTAGATATTGCATTGATTAGGGTTGGGTGACAGCTCATTCTGTGAAGTGCAGAAGTTTGAGATTCAATCCCTAGCCCCTACCGTAAAAAGCCAAGTATGGTATGCACATGTAACGCTAGCACCATGGAAGTGAAGGCAGAGGGTTCTGGAGTTAGGCCAGCCAGTTTAGCCTCATCTGTGAGCTCTGGGTCCCAGTGAGAGATCTCCTCTCAACAAGGTAGATGGCTCCTAGAAAATGACACCTGAGGTTGGCTTCTGTCCTATACGTACATATAAACATACACCATACACATGAGTATATACACCTAAGCACACACAAATAAAATGTGTGTGAATTTGGAGTCTATTTTCAACAAACCTTTCTATATAAAATAATTGCAGAGCCCATTGCACCGTGGAATGCTTCAGGAGACTCTGAGTCTTCAATACTTCTCTACTTCTACAGTGCTGGATTAGCTCATTGGTAGTGGCGGCAAGAATCTATGTTATCTAGTGAATTTTAGCAAATCTCTCCCTCGTGGAAAGACATCTGGGGGCTGGGAGATAACTCAGTAGTAGTTATATCCCAATATCCACCTCAGATGGGTTATAACTGCTTGTAATTTCAATTGGATCCCTTCAAGGGATCCAGCTTTTTCTTACTTCTAGGCATCCACACGTGTAGCACCCAGAAGCACACACACAGACACATAAATACAAAATTTTTTTAAATCTTAAAGAAAAATCCTAGTGTTGTGGTGCACGCCTTTAACCCCCAGGACTTGGAAAGCAGAGGCAGGCAAGTCTCAGTGTAGAGGCTAGCCTGGTCTACATATCAAGTTCCTCACCTTTTGGCTGGGGGTGGGGGAGAGCATTGAGGGTAGGAGAGATATCTCTCTTTGAATACTGTGTAGCCCTGTCTCACCTGAACTGACTTTGTAGACCTGGCTAGTCTCTAGAACTCACAGAGATCATCTATCTCTCCCTTCTTAGTACTGGTTTAAAGGCATGCACTACTGCACCTGGCCCCAGCTGTCTTTTAGAAAGGGGAGAAACGAGGATCATTTTACACAACCATTGCCATGAAGCATTTGTCTCTTTCTATTAGCTATTAGCCTGAGCATTTCATTTTAACAGTAGATGGTGACAAAATAGTAAACAAAACAAAACAAAACAAAAAAAAAAACCCACATTTTTGCAGGGAAAAAAAATAGTGTCTTCCTTGAAAGCTTCATAGGAAGTGTTGCTCACTGCTCTGCTCTCTATAGCCCAGCCATGCCAGCTCCAGCAAACACGGCAGCCGCAGCAGACAAAGCCTTGAGAGATGACAGTGACACCATGGAGATCTGTTCTGAACCTGCTGCCCCACCTCCCTGCAGGCGGACCTACAGTCACAGGTCTGTGTGTGCATTTTCCAGTGTGTGCTACAACCCTAGGCTTGAAAGTGGGTGACACTGGGCAAGAAGATGGGCTTCACTGCAGGTGACACCTTGACTATTCTAGCTTCCCTCCCTTTCCATGCTTTGGATCCTGGAGCCCAGCATGTAGACACACACACACACACACACACACACACACACACACACGCACGCACTCTCTGCTGGGTGGAACTGATGGACCATCTCCTGCACACACTTGCCTGTCAGACAGGCTTTCTCAGATTGAGCTAACATCAACTATTATTTTGGGGAAAATTTTTGAACAGTGGGGGAATCCAAAATGGCAAGAAGATGGACGTGCATGTCCCTCAGTTCCTTCCAGCAGCCATCTTCCCACAATTTTTTGGGAGTGTGGCCTGTGAGTACCCTGCCTGCCTGTGGGGATTAGGTTTCAGCAATGTAGATAACAGGAAACCGGTGCCGCAGGAGCCTCAGCAGGAGCCGACCTTGCTGGCTAAGTTCTTCTAAGCAAATGTACAGTGGTACCAGGAAGCTATCCCACAGGAAGCAGGTCTGAGATCAGGAGGTGATCCTAGGGCCCAAGGGGGCAGACTCTATTTCCTGAGTGTTCCACAGAGCAAAAGGAGAACATTCCAGAATACAAATGTGAAGGAAGTACAGACAAGCTGCTGTTATAAGTTGGGCTGCATGTTTTCAAAAATAGTGCCAGTGTTTAATATGACCACTTTTCTGTTCCAGAATACCTTCTACTGTCTGTTTTGGCCAGGGTGCAGCCAGAGGGTTTAAAAGCACCAAGAAAAAAGACAAACACCACTGATGGATCCTGGCTAGGAAAGCCAGACAGACTTTCAGGGAGTGGTGTGCCAGGGCCTTTCTCTTGTTCGATGCCCTGAGCTGGACCCTTGCCACCTCCTTATTTCCATCTCTGGTCTCTTGAAGCAACCAGTGTGTAGAAACTCAGAGTCTGCAGATTCCAGAGATAACCAGGACACACTGAAGGAGAGAGACGGAGAGGCCACCTACCTGCTCTGCAGTGGCTACTCTAAGAACATCACTATTAAGCATATGCAATAAATTCTTTTTCACTGATGAACTCTGTTCTTCTTCATGTGTTCTTGGACCAGACAAGAAAGGGGAGGATTGTGAACCATGAGTATTTTGCTTTCAACACCAAGTGTTAGGGAGATTTGTACAGTCTCTGCATTCCATAGAAGCTGTAAGGGAAAGTTTCAGCCCAGCCACAAGTTAGTCCAGGAACCTCATTCTCTAAGAGACATTCTTGTTTTATCCTACCCAGCCAGTTAAACCCTGCTAAGACGTGGTATCTGGAAGGGTTCAGGAGGAAACTCTGGGAAGGACATTGAACATACATTACAGGAATATTGGGGCAGCTGTGGAGCAGATGTTGAGAGAGTTCACAGGAATACAGATCCTACTATAAGCCTAACCATCCCAGGTCTATTTCCAGTAAACCCCTTCTTTCCTGAGATACTAGAAACTTGGGAAAGGCAAACAGGAGAGCTGTCTGCACCAAAACATGATCTATCTACCCAGAAATACACCAGTAATGAGATCAGAGGTTGTTCTACTATCAATTAGTTGTTATTAATGTCATGTCTAAACAACACTAATGAGAAGTCTGAGAAGAAACATAATGTACAGCCTACCTCCTGAAAGTGAAGGGAGTAGAAATTGCCTCTTTGGTGGCAGAATGCCAGGACCACTACGGGAGGCTTCCATTGCTGTCACATTGTCACAAATCTAAGGAAGGCAGGAATACAGCATCTCACAGAGACCTTCAACAAAGAGAGATGCTGTTCGTTTCTCTTTTGTTGTTGTTTGTTTTGAGATAAATTTCATTATGTGTAGGCACATATGAGGGCAGGTGCCTGCAGAGGCTCTGGCCTGGAGCTAGAGTTACAGACTTCTGATGTGGTTGATAGGAATCGAACTTGGCTCTTCTAGATGAGCAGTGTGTGTCTTAACCACTGAACCATCTCTCCAGTCCAAGAGAGATAGCTTTTAAAAGAGCCAGATGGGAATTCTGGAGGTGGAAATACAGTAGTTGAAACTTTAAAAATTCCCTGAAGGACTCCCAGGGAGAGATTGGATAATGCAAGTGAAGGAAGTGGGAAAGTGAAAACACTGAGTATATGGCTGTCATCTGGAATTCTAACACTGGGAAGGCTGAGAGTTCAAGGCTAGCCAGGGCAGCAGAGTAAATCCCAGATAGAGTGAGGGACAAGGAGCAGAGAGAAAGAAACTTCTCACAAAAATAGGAAAGTTAAATCTCAAAATGTATATAGATGCACAAAAGAGTAATAATGTTAGAGATATCATGGTACCAGATTGCAAATTTGAATACAGAGCTATAATAATAACAACCCAGTAGCTACACAGAGAAACCTTTTCTTGAAAAAAATCTAAGAACAAAACAAAAGAAAACCAGCATGGTAAAGGCACAAAAACAGATAAGTAGATTAGTGGGGATAAAGTAACTGGAAATATAATAATAATAATAATAATAATAATAATAATAATAATAATAATAATAATAATAAATGAATGGCTAGAGAGAGGAATGAGGATAATGTTACCAGAAATAAGCTCATGTAGATAAAGTTATCTAATCTGAAAAAGGTGTCAAATACATAGGAGAAAAGATAAACTCTTTCATGCGTGGTGCAGAGAAAGAGTGGGTGGCATACATACAGAAGAGTGAAACCAGGTCCTGGGCTTTATCTGCACAAAACTCAAGCTGTATCAAAGGTCTTAATATAAGACCTGGAACTCTGAAACTGTTAGGAAAAAAACATATCAAGATGAAGACACAGGCAAGGGCTTTCAATTAGGAATCTAAGAATATCAGGAAATCCAAGAACTGATTAAGATTTACAAGAAATTGAGACTGCACCAGGAAGAGAACAGCCTGCAGAATGGGAGGAGCTCCTCGCTAGCTATCTAATAAGGTATTACTAGCTAGCTAGAGCAGTGGTTCTCAACCCAGTGGGTCTCAACCCACGGGGGCCACATAACAGATGTTTACATCACATTTCATAACAGTAACAAAAATATAGTCATGAAGTAGTAACAAAAATAATTTTATGGTTAGAGGTCACTACAACATGAGGAACTGTATTAAAGGGTTGCAGTGTTAGGAAGGTTGCGAGCCACTGATCTGGAGTCTAGAAAGAACTCATGATATTAAACACCCAAAGAATAATAATACTATTGTGATGGCTTGTTTATGCTTGCCCCAGGGAGTGGTACTATTAGAGGGTGTGGCCCATTGGAGTAGATGTGGCCTTGTTGGAGTCGGCGTGTCACTGGGGGGGGGGGGCTTTAATACCCTTGTCTTAGCTGCCTGGAAGCCAGTATTCTGCTAGCAGCCTTCAGATGAAGATGTAGAACTCTCAGATCAGCCTGCGCCATGCCTGCCTGGATGCTGCGCCTTGATGATAATGGACTGAACCTCTGAACCTGTAAGCCAGCCCCAATTAAATGTTGTTTTTGTAAGGATTGCCTTGGTCATGGTGTCTGTTCACAGCAATAAAACCCTAACTAAGACAACTATCGATAAGTACACAACTCAATTGAAGTTATTAGAAGTAGCCAATAAAGAGAGAGATTCTACTTGACCTGTCAGGATTATAATCATCAATAAAATGAGGACAAAGGCTGAGGGGGTGTCTTAGTACTAGAGAGCAAGTACTGCATTTGGACAAGACCAGAATTTAATTCCCAGCAGATATCAGGCAGCTCACACTGCCTGTAACTCTAGCTCCAGAATATCCAGTACATTCATCTGATCTCCATAGGCACTTACACTCCTATGTATATAACCCCACATAGGTACACACATGTAATTTTTTAAAAAATAACATTTTGAACCCTGGTCTCACTATGTAGTTTGGCTGGAACTTGCTATGGAGGCCAAACTGGACTTGAGCTCACAAAAATTTGCCTGCCTCTGCTTCCTGAATGGTAGGATTAAAGGCATGCATTATCATACCTGGAAATAAAATAATTTAAAAAAATAATAAGTGATTGGCCAGAGAGACAGCTCAGAGGTTAAGAGCACTGGCTGCTCTTCCAGAGGGCCTGGGTTCAGTTCCCATCATCCACATGGTGGCTTACAATTATCGCAGGGGATCCAACATTATCTTCTGACTATACCTTACTTACATAATACACACACACATGCAGGCAAAATATTCATACATGTAAAAGAAAAATAAAGCCTCAAAATTTTTAAATGAAAGTAAAGTCTGGAGATATGGGAAAAAGGAACTTTTATCATTGTTGGTGCGATGTAAAGTATACTGCAGAAATCAAAATGGTGGAGCCGGGCGGTGGTGGCGCACGCCTTTAATCCCAGCACTTGGGAGGCAGAGGCAAGTGGATGTCTGAGTTCGAGGCCAGCCTAGTCTACAGAGTGAGTTCCAGGACAGCCAGGGCTATACAGAGAAACCCTGTCTCAAAAAAAAAAAAAATGGTGGTGACTCAAAAACTAATAACATAAGCTACATCTCACTCCTCAGGACACAGACACACACAGACACACACAGAGCGAGGAGGGGAACAGATGATTGTAGAAACAATGTCGAAGTATCTTAGACACAGTCACTGTCTGACCCAGCAACTCCTCCACTCTTAGGTCCATACCCCAAGAGAAATGAAGACACATTCACATTAAAAACAAAAACAAACAAACAAAAAACCTATATACATAAATGTTCATAGTAACTCATATAATCAACTATCAAAAGGATAGACTGTTGCAGCATTTTCTCTGTCCAATCACATTAGGGCAGTGACAGACCTGTGATTGGACAGGAATAGAGAAGTGGAGCTAGAAGTTGAGGAAAAAGGGCAGAGAGCAGGAAGGGGCGGAGAATCATCATCATGGAGGCAGAGGAAGATGACGATTCAGACCCTGCGTGGTTATAACAACCAGGCTAAGGTTTTTACAAAGATAGATTAATTGGGTCAAAACATTGTCTTTATCATTTGGCACTGAAATTATTATTTGGCATCTTGTAATTGTGATCTTATTATTATATAAGCCTGATTAGATAATTAAGTCATACTTTACCGGGTACTAGGCGCTAGATGAATGACTGTGGGAGTGTGTAAAGCGTTGCATGTGAGTGAGATGTTGAAGCTAGCTGGGAGAAAATAGCAAGAGCCCGCCGGGACATAGTATTGTGGCCGGATAGTACTGGCACTAGAATGTGCTCTGGCGGAAAAGAGAGTTTGTGGGGTGGATTCATTTTTTAATATTCCCGCAACAGTAGACAAATGGGTTATAAGCATATAACTGGAATATTTTTCAGCCATAAAAAGAATGAGTAACTTATATCAACATGCTAAGAATGAACCCTGGAAACTAAATAAGTGAGAACATACACACACACACCTTACTGAATGGTTACTTTTCTAGCGAAAGTCCTGAATAGTAAAAGCAACACAGGTAGACCATTGATCTGCCTTAGGGTAAGGATAGGCATTGGGAAGGGAGGGAATAGGATGGAATAGGTGGCTAGAGGAGTGAGTTTCTTTTGGGGATGATGAAAATGCTTTAACATTGACTGTGGTGATGGTGAAGAACAGATAGATGGAACGGGGGACCAGAAAGCTTGTGAGTCATTTCTCAGCATATCCCTTTTGCAGAACAAACAGAGTGAACAACCATGAGAGTGGACTCCCTGTGCTGCTGCTGTCTTGTAACCCAGAGAATGAACCTTGACTACTGGATGAGAGTGGAGAATTGTACTTGGATCCTGCTTTCTTTTCTTTTCTTTCCTCTCCTTTTCTTTTCTCTTCTCTTCTCTTCTCTTCTCTGATCTGCTCTGCTCTTTTCTTCTTTCTTTTTATTTTTTGCTAATTTTGGCCTTAAGATAATTTTTCCTTTTTTTTCTTAACTTTTTATTGATTCTTTGTATTTCACATCACGCACCCCAATCTCACACATCTCCCCTCATATCTGCCCTCTGCTCTTGCAACCTCTCCCTATCAAATAAACACACAAACAAAAAGACCAAAACACAAAAACAAAAAACAAACAAACAAACAAAAAAACCCAAAAAAACTCAACAACCCAAAGAATAAAACATCTTGTCATGGAAGCTGTACTGTGTCACAGTGTGTCCCACAGTATACCCCTCTGTCTGCACATTTTCACTTGCAAATGTTCATTGTAGTGAATCATTGGTTTGGTTCAAGGTCTCTGGCTTCTGCGACGCTGTCAATATTGGGTCCTGACCAGGATCTGTCCCAGTTATCCTGTTGTTGCCCTGTGTCATGGAGGTCCTGCAGCTTTGGATCAGCAGGCCCGGGCCTTTCATGCACTCCAACAGTTCACAGATGATGTAGATTTTGAAGTGGGCCAATTGCACACCCTGAATCTGGGCCTGGATGGCCGCTGAACTGGTCAGCCTGGCTCTCTTTTATCTGCACCACCAGAGCAAGCTCTCCAACACTGCTCCAGCTAGGCCACCCAATGTTGCCAAGGACAGAGAGCAGAGTCAGCTCTTCTGTTCTCATGCCCTCAGGACCAGCTCACCTGCACATACACCTCCAGAGCCTGCTCTACTGTGCTGTTCAGTCAAGGTGCGAGGCTCCCAATCCCAAGTGCTGCATCAGGCAAGGGGTTGGAACAGTTCTGCTCTCACAACCTCAGGGCTGGCTCATCTGTGCCTTCGCCATCAGGACTAGCTCCACTGTGTTGCCTAGGCAAGGCACAGGGCTCATTCTCCCTGATGCTACAGCTAGCTCTCCAGCTCTCATGATTTTGGGGCCAGCTCTTCCAACTGCCACAGAGGGGATGATAGGGGGAAGGCATTACCCCCATGCGTTTTCCACCTCATGGCAGATGAGTGGCCAGGGCAGCTCTTCCCTACAATGTGCCTTTAGGGCCACTCACCAGCACCCAGTCACTAGGGATAGCTCTACTGTGCTGCTCAGGGGAGGTACAAGGTCAACTCTCCAGGGTGCTGCAGCCAATGAAGGGTAGGGTCAGCTCTCCAGACAGCCACATGTGACAAGGGGGAAAGGGGGTGCATCACTCAGGGCAGAAGAGTGGCAGGGCTGGCACCCTAGTGCTCTTGCCCTCAGGGCCTGCTCACCATCACCCCCATACACACCCGGGCCAGGTCCTGCTGTGCTGTGCTGTCCAAGAGAAGGTGTAGGGCCAGCTCTCCCAAATGCTACCTTCCTTGAGAGGTAGGGCAGGCTCTCCAGAGCATCACAGCCAATGAGGTGTGGGGCCAGTTCTGTTCAGCCCCTGGACATACACTGCCCAGACTAGGGACCTCCCAGGGATCTCTAGTGGTAATATATGCCACAGATATCAATACTGACCTCTGCTGCTGCATAGTCACAGACCCACACATGGCCTTCAGAGGCAGCACAAGCTGGGACTTCACCATAGCCTCAGGTGATGGGGCTGGCTATTCCTCTCCATCCTTTTGTCTCCAGTTCCATCTCTCTTCATAGTGCTCAAAATGTTCTGTTTCTCTGTCTCTCCCATCTGTCTGTCACATACTTGTACATCATAGTGGCTCCTACGGCAGGTGGGCCATACAGCTGGCAGGCCTCTGGGTGATATCTGTTTGTGGGGTGTGGCAGGTGGTGAGCCACTAGATTTTTACAGCCCACCTGTGGGACATCCCCCTCCTGCACCACGTTGTGTGGTGGTCGTCAGGGCTCTGTGTGTCTACAGTCAGGGGATGTGTGTGTGTGTGTGTGTGTGTGTGTGTGTTTGTGGTTGTCTTTCTCTGCTAGCACTGCTTGGCCAGTCTCTGCCTGTCTTCCGCCTCTGGGCTGCACTTCGTGGTGGTAGGCCTGTGACGGGGCTGCAGGTACATGTTCAACATGTCTGAAGATCTCTCAGGTATTTCAGAACTGGAAAGAGGGAAATGCCAAGAGCAAGACTGTATTCTAAATAAGACTCTTTCTTCAAGATGGCCAGTGCTTGTTTCAGTTGTACCTGTGAGAGAAGTCTTCTCTTAAATGCCTTGCTTATAATGTCTTTTGTAAAATAGAGTTGACGACCTCTGGTGACGCTTCTTTTACTAAAACAATATCGTAAGAGCCCATGTATTTTTCTAAAAGCTCGTCCACTCTGTCACTCAGGTACTTAATTTTCAGAACGTGTCCAACGTTTGTCTATGCCACCTGCCATCCTTAGGTCCCCTTGGGGGTCTCCTGGCACAGTGATGCTGCTGTTGCCTTTCTGTTGGGCTGCAATAGTCTGTATTCCTCCAGGCGCCGTCATGTTTGTTGAATACATAAGTTGGTTCTCCTTTGAATCCTATCAGCACTCCATTTTCATCAAATTCCATGAGAGTGGGTGCTACTTTGACATCTGAGTGACAAACTCCAGCCTGACAGATGCCTTCCTCAAGCATAGCACTGGTACCACACAGAAATATGATCACAGGGATACTTACAGTGTTGTTGAAGAAATTCTCGGGAGGCTGTGGGCTCAGGCAGCTATGGAGCACTCGGGGTCCAGTGAAGTGATAGGCGCAGACACGGTGGGACCCGCCCCTCAGCTGGTGGTAACCATGGGCCTCACAGGATTCGGGAAGAAAGCTTGCACATTTGACTTGGAGGCCATGTTTGAGCAAACTCGAAGGACAGCGGTGAAAAGGAGCCAGAAAACACTAGTGGAACCAGTATTTGGAAGGCTGGGGCAGAGGTGGCTGTCACCATTGCTTGTTGACCCAGACAGTATAGAACATTGTGACATACACTGATGTGGCTGCTGCTGTTGAGTCCCTGCTTTAATGAACTGTAGGAGATACTTAATGAAGCCTTATTTCCAGACTGGCTTTTCCAGATGGTTGGCAGTTCTAGGACCACCTTAGGGCCTTAGGAGAACACTGGCACTGTGCTTTCTTTGGGTCTAACTCAGATCTCTCTTACAGTAGAGGAAGGGCTGGAGTCTGGGAACGGCTGCATTTAAATCAGTGCTGGGACAGTACTTGTCATGTTTGTTTATTTTTAGTTTTTATTTTTGTTTTTGCTTACAGTTTTGAGACAAGGTCACACTCTGTAGTCCTGGCTTACTCTCTGTGTAGACCAGGATGGCTTTGACTTCTGGCAGGGTATCTCCTTCAGCCTCCTGAATGCTGCTGAGATGACAGGAATGAGCCACCAATACCTAGATCATACCCAAATTCAATTTTAGTGACGAAAAAAAAAAGGTATGGGATCTTAGGTTTGAACTCTGGACCAAGTTATCCTTCTGTCTCAGTTCCTTGAGCACCAGATATTTAGGAGTGCACTACTGTGCCCAGTAGTTAGTTTTGATTTTAAAATGCTGAATTATGGGGCTGGAAGGATTAAGAGCACTAGATATTCTTCCAGAGCACCTGGGTGAAATTCCCAGCATCCACTTGGTGGCTCACAACTCTTTGACCTCTAGTATCTGGGGATATGACATCCTCTTCCAGCCTCCGTGGACACTGCACATATATGGTGCCCAGACATACATACAGGCAAAAGCACTCATACATGTAACATTAATAAATAAAATGTTCACATTTCTTAAATGAATGTAACCTGTTCTCTGTGGGCTGAGAATGAAGTCACTCACTCAAGTCAAATAGCTTTGACCATAACAGAAAGTCTGTATCCAAAAATTGAGCCTACAATTCATTTTTTGGTGCAGCAGAATTATCAACTCTCAGCTTAGCTATGATGGAGGTAAAATCCTTTGGTGATGTGAGGGTCATTGAAATACAACCTTATTACAATGAAAAAAAATAAATAAAATGTTCAAAAGTTAAAATGGGGGAAGCAGAGGCAGGCAGATTTCTGAGTTCGAGGCCAGCCTGGTCTACAGAGTGAGTTTCAGGACAGCCAGAGCTACACAGAGAAATCCTGTCTTGAAAAAAACAAATCAAAACCAAACCAACCCAAAAGTTAAAATGGAGCATTATTTAGCAATAACATATACTATATGGTTAGTAAACTTGAAGCTAATATCATTGGAAGTAAGCCTTGTTGGTGAGATGTAAAGACGTTTATGTGCATATATTTACATATATATATATATGTATATACTTTGAGACAGGATCTCACTAAAACTTATCATACAGACTGGACTGGCCTCAGACTTACAGAGATCCTCAGCCTCTGCTTCTTGAATGCTGGGATGAAAGACATACCACTAACCCTCCCCACACACCCTTCTCCCCTCCCCCCTTTTTTCTTAAGACAGGAAGCCTGAAACTTGGTATGTAGGTTAGACTGGCTTCTAACTCAAAGAGATCTACCTGCTTCTACCTCCCAAGTGGTGGGATTAAAGGCATGTAACACTGTGTCTGACTTTTTTTTTTTTAACTTATTATGAGAAATTACAAAACTATAAATATTAGTATTTATATAAACTATTATTCATGATTAGTGTTATTTTTATGTTCTTGCTATAATAATAAATATTTTTATTTGCTTTTCCTCTCTGAAAAAAAAAAAGAAATTCTCATACCCTTCCTTGAGCATAAGATCAGAGTCTGCCACGGTCTCTTTAAGTTTGGCTTTCAGTATATCCTTGTCAACAGGCAAACCATGAGATTTGGTAGACCACTCTACCATGTAAGGGACCTTCTCTTCTACACTGAGAACAGGATCAGCTTTAGTAGTGTAATGCTGCTCCTTTAATGGCAGCAACTTTCTTCCACATTCATCTGTGACAAGTTTACAGTCGTCAATGAAATTATACATGTTGGGCATCTTTTCCCATTGTAGGAAAACCTACTTAGTGTCACATCAACATCTGTTGTTACCTGAAGTTTGGCAGTTTCTCCTTTAGTGAGACCACAGTTAATTTCTCCTATTCTTGTAAGGTTCTTGGTATGAGTAAGCTTTTCTGAAATTCTGGCATCATCTCGATGATCTTGGTCTTAAGGTCTGCCTTTCTCTCCAAAGTGAATATGTACTGAGTTGGCAGCACACCTACCACCACACCTGCCACCACTGAACATGTGCCATCTCTTGGCTGGGCACTCTGTCTACAGTGTCTCTGAGTCCAAGGACAGGCAGGCCTGCACCTAGCAAGCCCCAGAGGGTATGGGCCCAGGGGTACAGCCACACACCTCACACTTTTGTTGTTGTTGTTTCTGTTGTTTTGGGTTTTTTCCCCCCAAATGGGCTTTCTCTGTGTGACAGCCTTGGCTATCCTGGAACTCACAGAAATGCCCCTGCTTTTGCCTCCCAAGTGCTGGGATTAAAGGGGTACACCACCACCCAGCATCTTTTTTTGTTTTGTTTTGTTTTGTTTTATTTAATGAGTGTGGGTGTTTTGCCTGTATACCATATGTATGTCTGGTGCCTGAAGAGGCCAGAAGAGGAGTTGGATCCCCTGGGACTGAGTTGTGGATATTAGTGAGCCATCATGTGGGTGCTAGGAATCAAACCTAGGGCCTCCGGAAGAACGGCCAGTGCTCTCAATTACAGAGCCATATTTCTAGCTCTCTTTTAATTTTTAAAACATTATTATTTTATGTGTATGAGTTTATTGCCTAAATGTCTATCTATGCATCATTAGTGTGCCTAGTGCTGGAGGAGACCAGATGAGGGTACTGGATCTCCTGGAACCGGAGTTAAATAAGAATTGAACACAGGTCCTCTGGAAGAGCAGACAGTGCTCTTAACCACTGATCTATCTCTCTAGCCCCAAAACATTTAAAGGGAAAAAAATTTCAACTATATGTAAATGCATGTTTGCATTTGGGTATGTGCACATGAGTGCAAGTACCTGTAGAAGTTAAAGGCATTGGACCCCCAGGAGCTAGAATTATAAACAGTTGTGAGATGTCTGGTGTGGGTTCTGGGAGCCAAACTCAGGTGCTCTGGACCAGCAGCAAGTACTCTTAACCATTGAGCCATCTCTCCAACCTCCAGGTCTTGCTTTTTAAAAGCTGCCTTTCAGAAAACACATTCTGGAGCACTTGTGCAGGAAATCATATGTCCTTTAGACTATGTACCAGAGTAACCTTATGGAGGGGCCCTTCTGAGGTTTGAGGTCTGTGGTGGTCTGAATAGGTATGACCCTCCCAAACTCACGTGTTTGAATGCTTGAATCATAGGGAGTGACACTCTTAGGAAATGTGGCCTTGTTGGAGGAAGTATGTCACTGTGGGGGTGAGCTTTGTGGTTTCATATGCTTAAGTTATGCCCAGTGTGACCCATAGTCACCTGCTGCCTGCAGATCAAGATGTGGAACTCTTCTCCAGCACCATGTCTGCCTGCATGCCACCATGCTTCCTGCCATGATGATAATGAACTAAAACCTCTAAAACAGTAAGCCAGGACCAATCAAAAAATTTTTTCTGATGAGTTGCTGCGGTCATGGTGTCTCTTCATAGCAATAGAATCCTAACTAAGACAAGGGCCTTGCATTGGCAACTTCTGGGACTGGGAGGTGGGGCTGTGGATGCTCATAACCCATTCTATCCATCTCTCTCCTTCTCTCCTTCCATTCCCAATCACATAGCAAATGTGTATGAATGCATGTATGCTCACAAGATTCTTTCTGTATGAGCTTGCATTTTCCATAGCAGACAAAAAAGCTATTTGGATGCCAGTGTAGTGGCTGGGACCAGTAACAGGACCTAGACTCCTCTGGGACAAACAAAGACATCATGCTCTTAGGCTTGCGTTGAGCACAGAAATGAATGGCCAGGTGGGAAACCCATGTTCAACCAAAATTTGTCTTCAGGCTGCACAAAAGGGGCAGGTGACACACCACTCTATTATCACAGTATCTCTTGTTTCTCAAAACTACAACATCCAGCAGGGAGCCATCACTGTCCCTCTCCTTGAAGTGGCCCAGGAGAACTAATACCACCAAAGATTTTCTCTAGCAGCAGGAAACAGGCTAATGCTTACTGAACCCTAAGCAGGCCTGAGAGCCTACTTTACTATGACACCTCCTGCAAACTTGGAGCTTATCAACAAGCTCGTGGGGACTTCATGAGGAAGGTGGTTTCATGGCTGCACAGCTCCCGATCGGTCCTCCTTTCCTACCAACAGAAGTCACAGTCCCAACAATCGCTGCTGACCTTTCTTTACTGCCACCATGTTTTGTTGTCCCCAAGCTTAAAATCATTGTTCATCTTTCTGATGATGAACAATGCTTCATCACCATTCCATTCTTGAAACTGGGTTTATTCTAGAGATTCACAATTGATTTAACAAAGGAAAACCTCATTCTTGTTTAGTTTTTGTTTGTTTTGAGATAGGGTCTCACTATGTAGCCTTGACTGACCTGGGACTCTCTTTATAGACCAATCTTGGCATGAACTCACAGAGATCTACCTGCCTCTACCTCTGGAGCTCTGGACTTAAAAGCATGTACGACCGTGTTCAACAAATGGAAATCTTATGATTTTCTATGTATTTGATTATTATGCATATGTTAAGTACAATATTGATTCATTCATAAAACTTCTTAGTAACCACCTCCAGAAAGGATTCCTAATAATCTGGAAAAGGCGGCTGAAACTTACCACCAATACCTCTTAGGTTGGAAGCATCTCCTTCCAAAGCCAAAAATGGGCCAATGGTACCTTGGTGTTCATATGTAAGTCTCCTGCAGCCCAGCAAGCTAGGAGATGGAGGAAACTGCTGTGCAGTTCTAGCTATCTGTTCCAGAAAGCTGCTAATAAGGTAAGCATGGGCTGAAACTCAGAACCACTTGCCAGAGCAGGTTCCCTATCATTGTGCAAAACCAGGAATCTTCAGAATATAGATGAACCCATGGCTCTTCTTATAAAGTTTCAAAGATCACACCCTTTGAATGTTTAGGGGGAATATTTTTGGCTGTGTGGTTTAGCTTTCTTAAAGCATACATGTTATAAATGTGAGGATACCTCTTCCCCTCATTTGGCCATCTCTGAAACTTAGCTTCTTTCTATTATCAACCATCTCTGTTTAATGTATGATTTTTTTTCTTAATAACATAATTAAATACAATGTAGAATGCAATGTGAAAGCAAAACTTGTGTATATGTAGAGAGTACTTCCTTAAAGGAAAATGAGATTATTAGACCCTAGAGTCAACTGAATAACATTCACAATAATTCAGGAAAGCAGTGGTCCATTTAGTCAAAGGCTTCCCTAGAACACCACCAGATTGAGAGCTGCAGGAGACTGAGAGCATAAAGAAGCCAGCAGACAGATGCTCTTCTCCAGCACCTGGCTTATGTTACTCCGCTGACGTATGCTCACCATTCCTCGAATAAGGAAGAGATGGCATTGTCCTTAGATGTCTGCCCTATGACCTTCGTCTATTGTTTATCATCTGTGCAGAAATACCTAGGAGGAGGTGCTGCCCTCTAGATCTCCTACGTCATCCAGGATCTTAGTCAGATGTGAAGAATCCCTTCAAGAAACACCAGCAGCACTGACCAGACTCCACCTTCTGGGTAGTCCATAGCACAGTACCCATGCCCTCAGGTCACTATGTTGGAGGCCTTAATCTAGTCCCCAGACTCATACCCAGAGGGGACTAGGCTTATAGGGGTAGCCAGCTCCAGTTCTGTTTGCAAACTAATGGGTACATGAGCCCTGGCTCCCTCCCTGGATGTGATCACGGTCTCAAGAATCTCAAGACTGTTTCCCAGAACTCAGGCAGTACTCTGGCCACCCACACCCACCCAACTTATCCATCAGGTCTCCACAATGGGACATATGAGACACTTAAGCTTGATGGATAAGTCACAGTCCACTCCTCTGTACTTAGGCTCTGTCAGAGGTCACCTGTGGTCTACACCACTTCACTACTTGTCTATTTCTTGTCCTACCTATTTCATGTCCAGAGAGGCACGGTCCATCCTGAATAGATTTTAAGCCATTTAGTCTAGTGGCCTCTCTGATACAAGTTACGCCAGGCAGTGGTGGCACACACCTTTAATCCCAGCACTTGGGAGGCAGAGGCAGGTGGATTTCTGAGTTCGAGGCCAGCCTGGTCTACAGAGTGAGTTCCAGGACAGCCAGCGCTATACAGAGAAACCCCGTCTCAAGAAAAACAAACAAACAAACAAATAAGCAAAAAAAAAAAAAAAAAAAACCCCAAACAAACAAGTTTCCAAGAACAGGGCAGGGTCTCCAAATCCACCCTCAACAGTCCAGAATTGGCAGCTGAAAGGGTTCAAAAGAGCATCTGTAAGATGCTGAATGGCAGAGGCCCGGGGATCTGCACTGGCACAATGAGCAACCTTTCACAACTGCCTGGAGCCCTTTCCTGGCCTTTGAAGACCCCCACTGCAAAGACACTATCTGAACTCAGATTTGATCAGTGGCTATGCACACCTTCAGGTCCTCCCTGGGACCATGAGGGACGTGAGTCCTGCCATATGGTTGGTAGGCAGCTCCCTTCAGAAAGGTGTGTCAGTCTTGACAGGTGTGCCTCAGCCTTGTCCCAAAGGCAAACACTGCTGACGGGGAGAGCACCTGTTGGTGTGACGTGAAGGTATGGTTACATCCTACGTGCTAGACTACCAGAGCCTCCCCATCCTAGGGGGAGGACTCTAGGAACTGGTTGCATAATTGGACTGGCTCAGTGGAAGGATCCGAGGAGAATATTTCTGTCTGGGTATTTTGGGTCAGAGAGACAAACTAGCAACCTGACCAGCAGTTTCTGATCAGACTTTGGTGGCCCATACCACTGCATGCTCTTGGTCATCAAATACAGATCTGCCACAGAGCTATAAATCTACTGAGGCAGTAGGGTGGTACATCCCCGGCTTTCCTGAAATGTGCATTCGATTTTCATTTTCCTGTGGTTTCAGGATTGTCAACGCACTGGCCATGGTTGTATATGCTTGTGGTTTGGCCAATGCCATCAGGTACCTCAGAGCTGAGAGCAGAACAGAAACAATGCTGAGACTTAAGAGGCAGCAGCTTGGCTGGGTGTGGTGACTCATGTCTGCAATCCCAGGACTCAGCAGACTGAGGTAGGAGAATTGCTTTGAGTCTGAAGCTAACCCGGACTACACAAGTAGTTCCAGGTCAACCAGGACCTGCAAGAAGCAGTCTTGGTGGGTGGGATCTCAGGACCCGTGTGCCAGGTGCTCTGCACTTCAGTATTTGCACACCAAGTGAGGGTCTGACCTCTTGAGAGTGGCATTAGGCGTGGGTTAAAGTTTAAACAGCCTAGGTGGAGGGATTCTGTACAAACACCTGAGAGACACAGCCACTCTCCTTTGCAGCTTTCCTTCACTCTCTGCATCTGACACCCCTAAAACTGAGCCATTTAACTTTAAAAAAAAATCACATAGCTGGATATTGTGGTATGTCTTTAATCCCAGCACTTGGACCTTTGTGAATCTAAAGTCTTCCTTGGAGAATAGCAACTCCTAGGTTAGTTAGGGCTACATAGTGAAGATTTTTGTCTCAAAACCAAACCAAACCTATCTGGTTTCCATTTTTCCAAGAGACACAGGGCAGAAGAATGTCAATATGTATCAATAGGCAATTCCATGCAATATTATCTTTTCTTTTTTATTTGGAGCTGACGGACCAGTGAAGGTCACAGGATAGCAGTTTTCCTGGAGTTGGCTTGGATTGCTGAGCATAGCCCAGTCTTTCCCCTCCTCCCAACCAGAACATCCTAACCCAGGGCCCTCCATCACCGTGAAATTCCTGGTCTTCATGAACACATACCCAGCAGACCTCTGCAGCCAGGTTCTTCCTCTCCAGCTTGAAGGCTGGAAGAAGGGGCTTGTCGATGGTACTGGCCTATGACTACAGGGGACCTTTGTGAACCCTCAACACACTCCAGCTAAAGTCTTCAGTATGTAGCAAAAGCTTACTGTGGAAACAGCCATGGGATTTATCAGTGCCCATTGTCAGGTACCCAAAGGGCCTCAATCTTGCATGATAGGATTGAGAATCCATCAGGGGCAACGGGCCAGAGCAACTCAGATGGTCTCTTTTCTTTCCTCAGATAAAGGTAGAATAAAGGAACAAGTCCAGATTCCTAAACAAGTCCACTGTTTTTCTAAGGCGCATCAGGATTACAGGGGCAGCTGGCACTCAGAGTAACTCTTTTGGGACCATCGCAGGTCCCACTGCACCCACAAAGGAGGTCTGGGACCTTCAACCCTCACATTCTCCTCTTTATTGATTGGACACCTACTGGCAAGAAGCTAGAGTCTGGTCCCTGCTGCCTGCTGCCTTCTGCCTTCAGCCCTCCGGTCTCCAGGCTCTTTTCGGAGCTCAGAAGATGCTGCCCAGCAGCCACCCTTACTTTGGGGCATCCATTCAGCATTTGCCTCTAGTTCCTTGAACGACATATACTCTAAAAAATAATAATGGAGTAAAACCTAAAACGTGTAAAAGTTTCCGTTTAGTCACAACATACATTTAGTTGGAGAGAGAGTAATTTCTAAGTGTCTTCCTAGCGGTCTGATTATCTCATTTTTTTATTTAAACTTCTTCTTATGGAGTTTGTTTTCTTATGCCAGCTCAATCGAGCCTCTCTGAAGTCCTCGGCGTAGGGGCAGAGTGAACACAGGGAGCACACCGCCCCAGAAGTACTTTGTCGACTGCTTTGTTTGAAATCGGAAGATCTGCTTTTGTCGGTTTCAAGGACTGTTATGAAGTTGTGTTTTCGTTCAGAAAAACAGATTGGTACGGACATGGTTTTAGGAAGATTTAAAATAGATGTCTATAAATAGGCTCCAGTCGTCAAGTATAACATCGTATAAACAGAAGAAAAACAGAAACAAAACAAAACAAAACAAACAAACAAAACTAAAATGAGAGGTCAAAAGTTACCAGGAGCATCAGCGGCGGGCGGAACTGTGGCTCAACCCTGAGCCTAAACAAGAGGTTAGGATTTGATCCCATGGTCTAAGACAAGTAGTACATGCCATAGGCCGCGACCGGCCCGGCAAGGATCCCAGGAACCGCGTTTCCCCCGAAAGTGGCGGCAGAGCTGTGCAGCTGGGTGCCCAGCGGGAAGGGCAGGGCAAACGCCGCCGGCAGTAGTGGCTTGGCTGCCAGCTTCAGCTTCTCCAGCTCAGCCTCCTGCAGCCGCTTGGCCTTGGCTCGGCGGTTCTGAAACCAGATCTTGACCTGAGTCTCAGTGAGGCTCAAGCTGCTGGAGAACTCGGCGCGCTCCGCAATGGACAAGTACTGCTTCTGGTGGAACTTGCGCTCCAGCGCCAGCAGCTGCGCGGTGGTGAAGGGCGTCCGTGGTTTGCGATTGGTTTTGTGTTTGCGGAGGGTGCAGGGTGGAGGGCTGGGGGCACCTGAAAGGAAAGAGAAGCACAAGGGCGAGCGCTCAAACGTGGGCTGCACATCCATCCCTATTTTGACCTACATTCACAAAGAAAGGTTGGTGTCCCGCGGTTCCGTGAGTGCTCAGTTCAGATTGACGAGGTCCCCAAAGCCACGTGGGTAAGCAAACCAAGGAGGCCGGGAAGTGGACGGGGGTACCCTAGACTTAGGTCTACTCTCCCAACCCGTGATCTTGCACCCCAACTAAACTGGGGACTGGCCATTTGGAAAAAGAGCTAAGCTGGGGTTGGAGGCGGTGCAATAACCAAGGATGAGTGGCTCCAAACAGACCAGTTAGCTGTCCTGGGCATACGCAAAGTGGGCAAGGGGCGCAAGAGATTGAGCGACCCGGAGCAGAAAATCATTAAGGGTGTTTGTTATGGGCTGCGTACCTCGCCCAAGAAGAGACCTGGACCTGGTTGTTGGGCTGTGCACGATGTTGGGCGTGCACCGCCAGTTATCTTTGCTCTTGGACTGAGCCGGTTAGTGGCTAGTAATTAAGTTCGGAGCAACAGTGCGCATACCCCCCACCCACCTTGGACTTTCGAGCCCTGACAGCGCGGTCGGTTTTCAGGGCCTGGGACCGGGAGACTGAGCACTTACGTGGGGGGCACGAGTGTGCGACCAGAGGGGGCCAGGTTCCAGGCTTCGAGGCGCCGGGAGGCCTCTCCTCCCCCAGCTCCCCAGACTCGGAGCCCGGTATGCGCTCAGCCTCCAGCAGTGACTCGACGCTGAAGGGGAGTGGCCCGTGCTCTATGTGGCCCCCGCCGCGAGCTTCGAGCCCCGTCGCGTTCATGTCGAGTGTCGCCCGGGCCATGCATGGGATGGCGGGTGCGGGGCTAGCCGCCCGGCTGGGACGCGTGGGACCCAGTAGAGGTTTATTTTGCCAGGGCCCTGGGCTCCGTGGCTCTCGGGCCCCTCCGCACCCTATAAAAAGGTGGCACCGCTTTCATGAGCCGCTACCCAATGGTTGTTTCAGCCGTTGTGCGGGTCTCAGTGCGGGTTGGATTCAGTGCTTTCGGGGGCGGGACCGACAGAGAGGGGCGGGGCCTCTGCCTGGGAACTGAGTGCCCCGAGACCTGGGGTAGCAGGGTCGTGCCCACTTCAGGCTTTCGGGACTTACTGCTGTCTGTGGGAGTGCCTATCGAACTCCTCCAACGGGAAAAGCTGAGGGGGCTCTCAGTCTTGGGTGAAGAGATGGATGCCCTCAGCCTTCTGGCGTGGAGGAATGGACTCCACGCGAGTGCGCGTGGTGGAGCCACGTCCAGGCAACAGTTCTTGATCTTGTTGGCACCGTGAGCCTCGGCGCTTAGGCAGAGCGCAGCTATGGGCTCATGCCTACTACAGTGATGTTTAATTAGGCTGATCGACTGTTCTTGCTGCGTTCCTGGCTCGCGCTTGTTTTAGTCTGCACCCTGGGGTTCGAATGGGACCAACGCGTCTCCTCTACCGAACTCTTGAGGTCGAATTGTGGCGTCTTTAGTTTCGCTTTGGTCTCTCTTTGGCCTCCTGGGGCCTCCAAACATTTTCTGGGCCATTAGCAACTTCAAGGGCTGAACTTGCTTGGGCCAGGAACAGAAAGAGGCGTCATGGGTCCCGAGCGCAGAGGCCAAGGGAAGATGGTGGAGACCGACCTCTTACGAGCCTTAAAGGAAGTTAGGGTACTAGCCCATGATGCAGGCACCTCAGGCTGCTCAAACAACTGGATGCTGCATGCATTATCCTCTTTTGGTGCCCTGTATTTGCCCGGCCGAATCGCTGATGCAGAGGCCGCCAGAGAGTATCTGTCTGGCTAAGAAGTCTTCCCCTGACCAGGCAAGCCATATGGGAACCTCTTGAAGGCGCTTGGGGAAAAAAACCCGCCAGCTAAGGATTCTCTCGGTTCGGAAGTGTGGATCTGAGGCCAAATAGAGTCCTCTAGCCCCTGGTAATGCTTTCCCCCAAATCTCACGGTTCTTTTGATTTTAAAACAGAACAAAACACACACACACATACACACACAAATACACACACACACACACCACCACCACCACCACCACCGCCAAACAAACAAACAAACAACATTTTTCTATGTTGCAAAGCAAATTGTGACGCCATAAGAAGAAACCGGGGCTTTGATTTTAGAATACATCGGGAGATTGATTTAGAAAATAAAGTCTGATTAATATCTTAGGACAAAAAATCAGCAATCTAAATTTCTCAATAAATTTATCGTAGACAGTCAAAAGTACTTAAATGGAGTACAGCTTTGGGGCTCAGTCTAACTGTTGAGCTCAGCCAGAGAAATTAATTTAAAAGTTTTTCTTCGTGTAAAGTTTGAAGCTGCTCAAAGGGGCTAGCAGAAGGTTCCTGGCTGGCTAGGCCTAGTGTCTGTTTAATTCTTCCTATATTCCCAGACTGACGACTGCTGCTGTCTTGGAAGGCAGCTATACTCACCATTACGCTAACAACACTTGCCTGCTGCTCTCTAATGTAACAAAGATGTTCTGAGTTGATTGATGATAATTGCATCATCAAAACACTGGCAGGAATGCACAAAGAGGATAAACAAACAGAAGGAATAAAGAACCACTTCCCTGAGCCTGAGCTTTGTCCCCAAAGGTGGCCTCTGCTGGGAGGAAGCAAGAGTCTGTACTTGGGTCTGGCCCAGGGGAAGGGACAGGGTTGTGGGCCAGGAGCAAGTCCATTGGACAGAGTCCTTCCAGTCAACCAGTGTATAGTCTGACCTTAAGTTCCCACCCTCCCACAGTTTCTAGAGGGATGCTGCTGTCAGTTCTGAGCAGCTCTGCATAGTGCAAGCCAGACAGGCTCCTGACTGGTAAAGGCACAAGCTTGGAGGCAAAGGAGGCAGGAGAGAGGCAGAAAGAGAATCAGAACTGAAGCAGGAAGAAGGGAAGGCGAGGAGGGATCTCTTCCATGGACATGGAGACCTAGACCTCGGCACAACACAAACAAGTCCCCTACAGGATATCTGCAGTTCTCTCTCTCCCATCTCATACACAAGTGACCCGACTAGAAAAGAGCTTGGGCTACAGGGTAGGAGTGGTGGGATGTGAAGGAATCTTTTCTGCTAGCATAGTGGGTGGTGGATGTTGGATTTCAGTTCCTGTGGGAACTGAAATCCCATTTACACAGGGAGGCACTGTTGTCTCTGGCCAGTGGAAGGGATGGAGATGCCTGTAGATACCACACTTTCCAGCAAGTATGTTTTGTATGCACACATAAGCACTTATAATAGGGTGCCTGAGCACAGCCATATCCCAGCTGTGCCCAGGAGTGTTGGCAAGCCCTCTAGGCTCCCCTCTCCTCTCCTTGGTAAACACTCATCATTTCAGAGGTGCAGTTTCCTTCCTGTGTTGGGGTTCCTCTGGGTGCTGACTTTGGAGAGAAAGAAAGAATGATCTATCCAGGTAGCATAGATCAGAAGGGCTTTCTATTGAGGTTAGATTTCTGAGGAAGAGCATGTTGTAGGGGTTGCACAGCCACCTTTGGCACTTCACAGGATTACAGAAATGCTCCTTCCACATGCCCTAGACAGAAATAACAGCTTGATGTTGCTGTTCAGCATGCTTACGAGGTCCACATCAGATGGTCCAATCTGTATGATGGAAATAACATCATTCAGTAACCACTGAAGACTCAGCCCTCTTTAGACATCAGTGACTTGTGTCCAATCCCTGAAGGGATCAACCCTGTATGTTTTTTCTTCCTAGTACCTTGCAGCCAGTCATATGTAGTCATCAGTTTGTGGACAATGGAACCATTGCTGGGCAGTCCTTGTGCAGGTGGCTGACTCTCATGACTCATTACAGGGTGGAATCATTTGTTCCAACTTCTTCCAAAAGCCTTGGTGACCAGACCCTGCAAATCTAAGGGAAAGTCAAGTGGGAAGCCAGCAGCCTACACCTAATAAGTCATTGCTGTTGGTTGTGGCCTTGGACAGTACCACTTCATAGCAAGAGCCATGAAGTCCCTAAGGGCAAACTTGTTGGAGATTTCCTTTATAGTTTGTTGAAATTTTGCTCCAAACATGAAGGGGTATTTTACCTAGAACTCTGGAAAGACAGAGATCAGTTCAGAGGAGCTCTGGCAGCTAGCAGGTGTGACTAGGAACTCTTTGGAAAACGAGGTGCATTAGTAGGATTTGAAATGTACAGATGAGCCATAGGACAATAATGAACTTGGGTTTGCAAGAACATCACATGAAAAATGGATTTCTAAGAAATAAGTGTTGGGGAGCAAAGAATTTATTGAAGATGCCAAGAGCCTAGGAAAGAGCAGACAGATGACATGAGTCACCATTTCAGATCTTGGGGAAGTGAAGGTATTTATGAATCAAGAGCAACAAAAGTCAGCAAGCCTTTCCCCAGACCCTAAGCCTACTGGTCTGGTGTTAACTGAAGGAAGCAAATTCCTTGTATGACATTCTCTTGAAGTCAGAATGGCTCAGCTTTGAGTCGATTCTGTAGTTAAGAATTGATTTCCATGATCAGAAATCAAACAAAATCACAGGGCTGTAGACAGCTCTTGGGAGTGAGAAAGGGAAACAGGAGCAAAGCAGGAAGGAGCCACTGGTGGCCACAGCTCCTCCCTGGCCCAAAGGAGAGCCGTGAAGGAGCGAGGCACAGCATGAAGACAGAAGCGCCAGGGCCTCTGTCCATTCCAGTCACTATACTGTGGCAAAGATTGATCGTAGCTGTGGGTCTTCAGGGTAGGGCCTGTTTGATGCATCCTGAAGGGTAAGAAGTGGCCCTGGGGATGCGCCTTTAGTTTTGTTCATTTTTTTTTTAAGGGGTATGTTTTCTTGCTTCTGAATACTTGCAAATTTTGGTTTTGTTTTGTTTCAAGACACAGTCTCTTTACATATCTCTGGCTGTCCTGAAACTCACTCTGTAGACCAGACTGGCTTGAGACTCAGATTTCCCTACTTCTGCCTCCTGAGTGCTGGGATTGAAGGCAGTGGACACAGCACCTGGCACTTGGAATTTTTGTTGTTGTTGTTGTTGTTGTTGTTCAATGTTATGAGGTGAGTGAATCATATTGCTGGGTATTGAACATTTTGGTATATCTATAAGTGGTTGTTTTAATTCAACACACTTCTTAAGGCTTGTGTTCTTTTTGAGGTCAGAAATTCATTGTTGCCCTGATTCCATAGAAGGAGTAGCAACTTGGAGAATTTACACATTCTAAATAAAGGTCAAAGTAGCACATCTCAAGCATTAAGTCAGAGGATATTTTGAAATCAATAGTTCTGGAAGGTGTTTACTGTCTAGGATGATCTATGGTGACACATATGTAAAGGCGTCAGACATGAGCAGTACTTTCATGCAAAACTCCAAGTTGAGGAGCTTCAGTTAGCAGCAGTACCTCGGCAGCCCCTCCGGACATGCTATCAAATTCACTTACTGCTTACATTGAATTGTTATTTATTTATTCAGTATATAATTTGCTCATACAGTGCATTTGATCACATTCTTTCCCCTCTGTCAATTTCTCCCAGATCGCAACCTTTTTTACTCAGCCAACTTCATGGGGTTTTTTTTCTCTCTCTCAACAAAACAAAACAAAACCAGGAAAACCAACAAAGCACCAAAAGCCAAAACGCAAAACAAACTTAAACAAAGAAAATCAGTAAGAGAAAAAAATGCTGAAACCAAACAAAAACAGCTCAAAAAAAAAAAAAACCCAAAAACCGGAAAAAACAAAAACAAAACAAAACAAACAAACAAAACAAAACAAAACAAAACAAAAACAAAAAAAAACCGCTCGTGTTGGCCAACTACCCTGGGGCATGAGGCTGGCCCTGGGGTGTGGTAGATATATCCAGTTATACTCCATTGGAGAATTCCTATTCTCAGCAGGTATGAATTGCAAATAGCTCCTTGGTTAGGCATGATACTTTCCCTTTTCAGTGCTGAGATTTTTGTCTTGTTTGAACCTGTACCAGTCTTGTGCATGCTGTCAGAGCCTCTGAGCATGCGTATGTGCATCAGTCTGGCTGGGTCTGGAAGACACTGGTTCCTTGGAGTCATCCACTGCTTCTGGCTCTTACAGTCTTTCTGTCTCCTCTTCTGCATATATCCCTGAGCCTTGAAGAGAGGGATTTGATAAAGGGATTCTATTTAAGGCTTAGTGTTCCAAAATCCCTCTCTGCACAGTGTATAATTGTGGATCTCTTTGTTAATTAACATAACATCTCCTGGAAGAAGATACTTCTCTGATGAGGGCTGAGTGATGTTCTTTTCTATGGGTTTATCAATACGTCATTAGGAGGCATTTTGTTGTTCTGTTCCTTTAGCAGGATAATAATAGTAGCTCTCCCCCTAGGTATATGTCCTATCCAGTTTCAGGTTCTTGGTCACATTAGCAGCGTCATATGTGGGTTTCATCTTATGATATAGGCCTTAAATCCAGTCAAAAAGTGTTTGATTATTCTCATAACAATTGTGCCACTATTGCATATTTGGTTTTTTGAGACAAGTTCTCTCTACATAGACCATCATGACCTTAAATTCATAATGTTAAGCTTGCCTTTGCCTCACGAGTTCCTAGATTAAAGGCATGAACTACCATGCCCAGTTCCTCATTTATTCTTTTAAAAACTTAGTTTACTGTTATTGTGTGTATGATTGCGAATTAGCATTTGCCAGGGCCTAGAGATGGAGGTCAGAGGAGGGTGTTGTGGAGCCAGTTCTTTCCTACCATCTCTATACGCATTCCAGGGATCACCCTTTAGGTGTCAAAGCCCTTACTCTCTGAGGGTTAGGGTTAGGGTTAGGGTTAGGGTTAGGGTGCCACATCACCCCCCAACCCCATTCATTTTCTTTTACATTTTTTTTAGTTTATTTTATAATTTTTCTAAAGCTTTTGCTTTTTGTGGCTTAAACACATTCTATGGGGGGAAAGTAGGCAAACATAGGAATTTTACAGTTGGGCCTTCACACTGTATGCTCAGGTCTGATCTGCATTCTTTTTGTTTGTAACAGAAATCTCTCTGTGCAGCCTTGGCTGGTGTCTTAGTCACTGTTCTGTTGCTGTGAAGAGACTCCATGATCAAGGGAACTCATTGGGTTGAGCATAAAGGAAAACACTGAGTTGAGCTTGTTTACAATTTCAGGGGCTTAGTCCATTATGGCAGAAAGCATGGCAGCAGGCAGGCACGGTTCTGGAGAAATAGCTAAGAGCTACACCCTGAATTGTAGGCAGAGAGAGAGAATAAGAGAGAGAGAAAGAGAAAAAGAAGGAGAGGAGAAAGAGGAGAAGGGGAGAGAAAGAGAAAAAGGAGAAAAAGGAGAGAGGGGAGAGAAGGAGAGAAAGAGAAAAAGAGGGGAGAGAAAAAAGGGAGAGAAAGAGAGGGAGAGAGAGAGACAGAAAGAGAGAGAGAGAGAGAGAGAGAGAGAGAGAGAGAGAGAGAGAGAGGGAGAGGGAGAGGGAGAGAGGGAGAGAGACTGGCCCTGGCCTAGGCTTTTGAAACCTCAAAGCCCACCCACAGTGATACATTTCCTCTAACAAGGCCATACCTCCTGATCCTTTTCAAATAGTGCCATTTCCTGATGACCAAGTATTCAAATATATAAGCCTATTGGGGGGAGTATTTTTATTTAAAGCTGGCCCGGAACTTGCTATGTAGACCAGGCTGGCCTCCACTTTTATGTGTGCTACAGTCAAATGCATGTGCCACCACGGCCAACTCTGTATTCTTGAGTTCTGTTCTGGGGCAGTCATATCATCTGGAAGCACACTGGTCCTTTCAGATCTTCCTTTTAAGATTTCTCATACAGAGCTGCAATGGTGCTTGACCAGAGCCAGGTGTCCTCTAACTGAGGCCAGGTCCTCTGTATGTTCTGCCTATACCCCTTAGACCCCAGCTAGATTTGGGAAGCATTGTGGGAAGACCTCTTTCTACAGTGAAGCTCAGTTTTCTGTCACCAGGACAAATGCCCAAGCTAGGGCATGCTTCCAAAATTTCAGACCAGAGCCACTTGTCCCTGTTGTTTCTGGACCTGACAGAAGATTATGGTGGGCAGCATGTGGTGGAGCAAAGCTGCTCAATTTGTGAGCAAAGAGGGAGAGGGGTGACGTGGTCAGAGCCAAGACACTTCCTTCAAGGGCACACCTCCACCTTGGCCCATCCCCTACAGAGAGTGTACAATCTTCCCATAGTGCCACAGGTTTGGTAAATGGGCCGTTAGTGTTATGGAGGTTTTAGGGTCAAAACATAGGCTCTGGAAGCCCCAGCAAACTTGACCACTCATCTTCAGTATGCTGAGAGACAAGTAATAGTGAGAAGCAAAGAAAGGGGATTCATTCAGGGTGGCCACATTCCTCACGTCATATTAACAATAATAATTGTTGGGGAGAGGAAAGTCTTCAAGGGTCAGAGCTGCCTGCAAGTTGGGCAGGGAGCTCCAGAAAAAAAGCAGTGTTTGTGAGTTCTCATCTATAGTGGGGTAGGCTTTTCAGCAACACAGCTTCCTTTGAGTCATCCTCACTCTTGGAAGTAACCCCTTCCTTGTGTAAATAACTCCAGATTGGAATAGTTCCTTTGGTCTGTCTGTGCCCCCCCTCCCGCTCCGTCCCCCATGCCCCTTTTGGTGTGAATAGACGTTTGTGTTTGTTCCCATCTCCCTAGTGCTGGGGTGGGAGTGGATTACACACAATGCCAGCTCAGCAGGTGTGAGGAGCCCCCAAAGTCTTTAGGGTGGGAGAGCTGATCTCCCCAGATATCTAGTTCCTCAAACCAGCTAAGGGCTACAGGTTGGGCAGTCGTTCTTGTGCCCCATGACTCTAACTTCTGTGCCACCAAGCCTGTGAGTCCATCTGGGCTCTTGGGCTTCAGCATCTATTTCAGGTATCTTCAGATTGTTTAACTCTTGCTGGGCCAGTTCCTGCACACAGATGATGCAAACAATCAGGATTATTCTTGGGTCTGTAAGCCCCAAAATAAGTTGTTTTTTGAAGCATTGCAAAACAAATACATTGGGATCAGGGTTTGGAAAATGGAAACAAGGACATACTTGTAGTCATAATAGATGACAGCAGTCCCACCCCAACCTCTGATGAGTAGGAGGCCCTGGAGCCAGGGCTAGGGTAACAGGGTAGGGCATCCTTAGAGAGAGGTTCCAAGAGGAGATCCCTTGCCTGGAGAGAAGCAGTGATGGGGAGGAGAAGCATACATCCCCTAGTGTGATGGACACCACAGATCCTCCCATTCCTGGATCTCCAAAGTTTCCATAATCAACAGCCCCCAGGTTCGTTTTAACTCTACCCTTCTACTGACTCCTTGAATCTCAAGAACAGAGGGGACTACAAAGGACTACCTTAAACCCTCCACCAGTGCCCAAACACAGTAGTGAGTATCCAGGTGTGCCAGGCATCAAAACCTGGAGTCAGATGGGTATGAGCGCTCCCAGGCTGCAGGCCAGGGGATGTGGCGCTGTTTACAGAAATTTCTGTAGCATCCTGGAAGAGGTTGGTTAGTCCTGTGGGTTTTTTTGTTTTGTTTTGTTTTGTTTTGTTTTTGTTTTTTGTTTTTGAGACAGGGTTTCTCTGTATAGCTCTGGCTGTCCTGGAACTCACTCTGTAGACCAGGCTGGCCTTGAACTCAGAAATCCGCCTGCCTCTGCCTCCCAAGTGCTGGGATTAAAGGCGTGCGCCACCACCGCCCGGCCAGTCCTGTGGGTTAAGGGTAAGGGTGCTTGTGGTCAGAAGTGGGAATGAAAGCAGGACTCTTGAGTTGGAGATGTCCCAGACTCCTGATTTTCTGGGTGCTGTAGGTCCTTCCCCTCCTTCGCCAACGTATGGGTGAGAGGTGCCCTTAGGTCAGCTCAGAACAGAGTGAGGAGGGGTCAGGGGACACCCTTTCGATTCAGCCTTCTCAATGTCAAGGGAGTTGTTCTCCAGCTCATCCGGTCCTCAGGAGCCTCTTCCCCAGCCCCACCCTACCCTACTATGGAGCGGTAAGGGGGGTGGACAGTGCTTGTCCCTTCCACAGGCAGCTCCATCAGTCAGCACGCCCTAAGATCATCGCTCCCTTTCCAGCCACATAGAGAGAGTCCTGTGGCCGCCTCACCCTGCCACCTCGCTGGCGTCAGTAACCGAGTTTTTGTCGCGATGAGTTGGGATGACGCCCCCAGCGGCGTCCAGATGTTGTGAGAGACTCTGGCTCCTTTAATCACTGCCCGGCGGCTGCGGGCGCTTTGTTCCGGGTTCGGCAGGATTCTCCCAGGCGGCCCCGCCGCGCAGGGCACTGTTCAAAGGCCCTGGATAAACAGGCGGTACACTGCGCGGACAAAGCACGGCCGTCTCCGGCGGGGCGGGACCTGGGGAATCCGCGCCGCCGGCCGCCAGGCGCTTTGTGCGCCGCTTAATGAGCTGGAAAATACAATTGGCTTCCCCGGCTGTGAAAATCGTTTCAAGGACCGCGGCGTCACTTGGCTGCTGGGAGACCCCGGAATTGATCTCCTTTGTCCCCAGGGCCCCAGCATATCCTTGCTGGAGTGGCGACCAGGCTTTGCCTCTTGCAGAAAAATCCCCAAGCAGACTCTTTAAGTATGAGGAGACCCAGGATTCCAAGCTTGAAACTCAAACTAGACCGCAGTGCAGTTCTCCGGCCTGTTCCATTCGATGTGGCCTTTAGCTCCTGGGTGTAGACACCCAGAGGTGGCATCTGCTTGGTCAACCCTGACCAAAAGCCCCGGAGGACACTGGCTACTCTAACTCTACTTGCACAAACACAACAAACACCCCACAGCTTTCAGACAGAGAAGCAGGTGGCTTTACAGCAAGTGTTTCCAAACCATGGTCAGGTTAGAGGATTCAGTAGGTTAACAGATTGCTGAGCTAGGGAAAAAGGTATCGAACATTTTTGAGTCACATTTTTTTCAGGCTGACCCACTGGGCTGCAGATGCTAATAAAGAGGCCAGAGCAGTCAGCACCAAGACCAGAACAGTCATCGAGGAAGTGAACAGAGGGCAATGTGTGCATAAAGCATCTGCTTCCTATCCCCCCTCACCTCCACTCTACAAACCCACCTATCCCATTGATGTGTTGGAGCAGCGGGTCGCATCAGAACATATCACACTAGGCCCAAACAGTTCCACGTGTAAGAGGTTTAATTGAGAGGGAGTAGAGGTAGTGGCCTGGAAAGAGAGAGAGAGAGAGCAAGATGGAGGAATGTTCCCGTGTGTGTGTGTGTGTGTGTGTGTGTGTGTGTGTGTGTGTGTATGGGTTGTGACGTAGCAGCCACAAGTAAAGGTGGGAGGATTCTGGGAATATGCTGGCTGTTGCCCTGGCAACAGGTCTGTGGACCCGCCCATGTATCGCCACAGGCTCTGGATGTCATGATGCTAACATACCTCCCTTTTTGATATTATAAAGAGAAGGAAAAAAAGGGAAGGGGAAGCCGATGATGAAAAGGGAATGAGGGTGTCGTGTCTCTTGAGCTACTTCCTGCTGTCTAGGGGCGTTGTCTATGGGGGTAGCTGGCTTTCACCATCGGGATCCACTTGATAAACGTTTGCATCAGGTTCTTCTGTGGACAGTGGCTCATCTGTGGGCAGCAGCTGGTAATCCTGTAATAGGAGCTGATTGATAGTTTGGTTAGAAATTTTTTGTATTTGTTGTTGAAGAAATGTAGAAACAAGATTAATGAGGCAGGGAGCAAATAATACCAGAAAGATGACTAGGAGAGGAGTTACAAACGGGAGTATCCACTTCCATATGGGGTTTTCGAAAATCTCAGAACTGGAGGTCTCGCGGTCTCTGAAATTTTTTATGTCCGACTGTAGCTCCTGGATTTTATTCCTTACTATCCTGGATTGGTTGACATAGAAGCAGCATTCTTCTTGGAGGAACAGGCAAAGACCACCTTCTTTAGCTGTCAGGATATCTAGTCCTCGTCTGTTCTGAAGCACCACAGCTGCCAAAGAATCGATCTGTTTCTGGATAGTAAGCATAGTTTCAGACATTTTTTGAAAATCGCTTTGAAACTGAGAAGTGAATGTATTATATTGGATCATGGAAGTTGTTATCCCTGCAATTCAAGTACTAACACCTATGGCTATTTCTGTAGCAACCAAGAGTGGCACAACTTGGATTGCCCTCTTATGTTGGGCAGCTATCATATCTACAACTGGGATTGGCAGAGGCTCATTTCCCTGGATCACTCCCAGTTCAGGGAAAAGAAGTACTAATGTGCAAACTCCTGACCAGCTAGCAGGTAGGCGATGATATGCCTGAGTGCCACAAAGAATTGACGTGTTTTGGATTATAGGACATTGTGGAAAAGATGATATATCAAGGGTTATAGTTCTATTGCAGTCTAGGAAGCTCAGCATTCCCACTGAATGAGTCCCAGAGGCCTTAAAACAAGTTGCCACACTAAAGAGAGGGACAGAAGTGAGGTATGGAGTCACGGTGACACTGGAGCCAGGGCAGCTGACAAAGGGTAAGGTAAAGTTACTTGGCAGTATCCCCGGAGATGCTGTAAGTGACAATTGTGAGTTAGTTCCAGGGAGTACACATAACCAGCACTCCTTAAAGCATCCAGGTCTGGTGACATTAAGGAGTTGGTATGTCGAGGTCAAGGTCTGAAGTAAGAGGCGAAATGACAAGTTAGTATCATTTATGAGGGGTGATGTCAAAGAGATAAGGACCTCAGAGGAGTGTTGATTATCTCCCCTACTTTTTTAATATTCAGGGGTTGGGCAACTGAGATATATTTTCTCTAAATATGGATGGTACTTACTGGGGCCCCGGGCTGATTTTTACGATAGAGCTTACCAACAACTCCTGTCTCCCACCTGGAATCCCATGGGTCTTGTATGTAGAAAAAAAGTGTCTTGCGATGTTGATAGAAGAAATGATTGATCTGTGATCCTAGCATATGTATTTGACAAGACCAATATGGGCAGCCCCCATATTCGTCTGACCATTTTCTACAATAATCTTCTGTCTGGTCGAAGAGAAAGCAAGTATAGAGATCATAATATTTAGATGGCATTACAGATACCAGGATGATAGCAATTTGGATTGATTCCTGGCATCCAGCTATGGAGCAGTTTCCTGACCCTATTTGGAAAGACTGTTTGTTATCTGTGGGGGTTTCTTGAACCTCGAATCTCCAGATATAAGGGCTACCCTAGATAGAAGTGAACAGCAGGGGGAGGATGAGAAACCCGTGTCTAATCCAGTGAGGTTGAGCTCAGCTGCTGGAGTGGAGTCTCATTTTCTGGGATTGAGAACAAGGTAGACGGTCTCGTTGTCCTCTGGAGTTTAATAGAGCACGGTCCTGTTAAGATTGATGTGTATGAAG
>NW_022196904.1:129259963-129275978 GCF_008632895.1 Mastomys coucha
CCTGGGTTTAGGCGAATGTGGGGAGCAAAGGAAGTAGAGGCTCCCAGCCTAGCTAGAAGATCCCTTCCTAATATGAGGACAGGACATGTTGGCACTACCAAAAAGGAATAGGTGAAAGATGCACCCCTAAAAATGCAATTAAGTGGTGGGGTCTGGAGAGGGAAGTAAGGTTGTCCTCTTACCCCAACAATAGGAGAACTAGAAGGAGAAGTGGGCCCCCAAAACTCCGTCAGGACCGAGCAAGTGGCTCCAGTGTCCAAGAGGAAGGAGATGGATCGCCCACATACTACGATAATTATCTGAGGCTCCCTGCTAGTGATGGCAGTGGTTGGGTCAGGGGAGCTTGGGCCTCCTCAGTCAGCCATAGCCAAGCCTAGGAGATCAGTTGGAGGGTTATCTGGGAGTGATGTCCCTTTGTTTTGTATAACATGAGGGCAATCAACAGCCCAATGTCCCTCTTGATGGCACAAAGGGCATGGCCCTCTTGGCTTGTAGAAGTTAGGGCAGGATTTTACCCAATGACTTTTTTTTTTTTTTTTACCACATTTGTAGCAGGTGCCTGATGGTCTCTGAGTCTTAGGAGACCATGAGTCCAGGGTAGTGGCTGGGGCTGGTTCGACAGCCTTTGCCAGCATATGGTTTTGTTTGCGGATTCTATCATCTCTCCCATGGTACACTTTGAAGGCCAGTGCTAAGACTTCTGCCTGTGGAGTTAGGGGTCCCCTCTCCAGTTTTTTAAGTTTAGCTCTTATGTGGGGGTAGCTCTGGGAAAAGAAATAGGTCATCAGAAGTTGCTTACCTTCTGGGTTTTCAGGGTCCAGATTGGTATGCTGCAATAAAGCCTTCGTAAGGCATTCTAAAAATTGAGATGGATTCTCCTGTTTGTCCTGGACAACCTCTTGGAGTTTTTCAAAATTTACGGGCTTTAAGGCCGCTTTTCTAAGACCAGCAAGAAGGCATGTAATGAACTTGTCCCTGGATAAAATATTACCTGCAGAATTGTAATTCCACCGGGGATCCTGTTTTGGCACTGTCTCAGAGCCAATTGGGTATGTGTTGTCCATTTGCATATACTCTTGTCTCTTCCCAGACTCGTCTGTGTTCCTCAGAAAGTAAGTTGTTAGTAAGGATCATATAAACATCATGGAAAGTCAAGCTGTAAGATTGAGTGATATACTGGAACTCTTTAATAAACTTGGAAGAGTTAGAAGTATAGGACCCCAGCCTGTTTTCTATTTGGGAAAGTTCACTAAGCGAGAATGGAACATGTACTCTGACAAGACCATCTATTCCAGCAACTTCCCTTAGAGGTAGGACTGTTGCTGGGTCAGGTGTCTCTGAGGAGGAAGGACTTGAAGGTTTGGCTGTAGCCTTAGAGCAGGTGACAGGAGGAGTGAAGGTAGCTGCCACTGTGGGGCCTTTGGAGCGGCCCACAGCTGGCACGGAAGGAGAGGGGTCTAGAGAGGGAGAGCTAGCAGGCTCTGGAGCATCCTGGTGAAGAGGAGAAACTGAGGCAGCAGTTTGGGTTTTTGGCGGCGTGGAGACAGGTTTGCGGAGAAAAGGGAGTGGTTCGTTAGCTGGATCTAGTATTGTAGCATCATGTAGAGGAGGTTGAGGTTGTGTAGATTTCATGGCTAAGAGAAGTTGGGTTGGGGAACAAGAAGAGCACAAGGAGGGACTGGAACAGAGATAGATGAATGCTTGAACATAGGGAACCTCCTTCCATTTACCAATTCGCTGGCAGTATGTATTAAGATCCCTTAAAATAGCTCGATCTATTTTAAGTGGCCACTTTGAACTCCCATCTAGTTGATATTTAATCCAGACCTTATTGCAGAGATATATTAATTTTGATGCCTTTAAGTCAGGCGTTAGCTTTAAAGATTTGAGATTTTCTAGGATATATCCCAATGGGGTGCCTGGAGGAACTGCCGGAAGACACTCTGGTACCCATTGGTGGGTGGTTGGATGTTCCTACCAGTGTCCTGAGAACAATCCAAGCACCAAAGAGTTAACAGCCAAAGCTAGTGGTTCAAGTCGTCAAGAGAAACCCCTAGTGGCTATCCAGCAGACCCCGGCGGCCTGCTGTGAGAAGGCAACCCACCCTGGATCGAAGGGTTTTTCGGCTGCTGGAGCCTGGTGAAAAAATTAGGAACGAGAGTTGCTTCCAAGGGAGGGGTTACCAATGGCAGAAGTCCTAAGACGTATGTCAATTGGGAGGCTTGACTGTAACCTCGCGGTTTCTAGAGAAGGCTGGCCAGGCCTTATCTGGAAAGCTGGAGGTCCTCCCCTTGACTGATCCTATTAATTAATATGCCAGTGTCTGTGCTAGAGTTATAGCAGACTGGTAAATGGAAAACATGGAACTGAATGGGACCTGAGCGGGGCGTGGCTCACGTGGTAGAAGTTGCGGTGCTTGGCTGCGGCTGATCTGTCCCTCAGTGTCTGGTGTCTTCAGCGAGCAGCAGCTTCAGCGGTGAAAGCCTGCCATTGTTGCAGCCACCAGCTGAAGAGGGCCGCGAACTCATGTACTGACAGCAGCTGTGGTTGCTGGTGCTGGGACCGCTCCACATGGTCGTGGCCTCTGCCCACCCCACTGTAGGGTAGCAGAACAGTGCGCTAGCTGATGAGAACTGCCATGTCCCAGGTTTCGGCACCAAATGATGTGTTGGAGCGGCGGGTCGCGTCAGAACATATCACACTAGGCCCAAACAGTTCCATGTGTAAGAGGTTTAATTGAGAGGGGGTGGTAGTGGCGCGGAAAGAGAGGAGAGAGAGAGAGAGAGCAAGATGGAGGAATGTTCCTGTGTATATATATATATATATATATGGGTTGTGACGTAGCAGCCACAGGTAAAGGTGGGAGGTGAGCCCAACGGATTCTGGGAATATGGTGGCTGTTGCCCAGGCAACAGGTCTGTGGACCCGCCCATGTATCACCACAGGCTCTGGATGTCAGTGATGCTAACACCCATCCCTGTCCAAGTTTGAAGATTCATGACCTGTGTTCTGCAGCTCCTTAGGGCTTCTGTACAGAGGAGCTTCCAAAAGGATGGAGGTATTTTCATGCAGAACAGGGTGTCAGGTCTCATTTCTGAAGTTTCCCAAAGCCCAGAGAAACTGGAATCCGTTTAGGAAGAGGCCTGCAAACCCAGGGAAGCGCCTCAGGAGGGAGATGGTACTGGCCTTGGGAAAACTGGACAGCCTTCTCTCTGGTCCTTGCTGGTGGATCCTGTGAGGCCTACACATTCCCACAGGACCAGAGCCCAGCCTCTTCAAAGGAAGGAAGAAAAGAATGTTGCCTGAGTGCAGAGCTATTCCTTCTTGCTGGGCCCTCACACCGGTGCACTGATGCTTCAGACCCATAGTTTAAGCCTCCGCTCTGGCCATTTTCATTCCCTGCAGAGTTGGCTTTCTTTCCTCCTCCATCCTGAGCATGTTCTTCCCCATCAGCCGCCTCAAGTGGCTATTATATGCCAAAAAGATCCTCCCTTGGGAGGATCCTGACGTGTAGGCCAGCTTAAGCTGCACATTGGGAGACCCTACGTGGAAAGGGATAAAGGAAGCTTACAAGCAGTTTGGTTTGCTGTGGCCATTCAGGCCCTGCCTACCTCTCCCTTTCTTGGACCAGGGCGGGGACTTAGCGTGTAGACAAGTAAGAGCTGCTGGGTTACCACAGTCAGTCCCACAGCCAATACAGGGAGGCCTCAGCCCACTGGGGACGTGTAATCCGGCTTAATCCTGTCAGCAGCCCATCCCCAACTCTGCAGGCACTCGGAGGCCACACACAGTGGATTCAGCTGGTCAGAACCAGACTTCTGATCCCTGCAGACACTAGGCCCCATGAGACCCTGGGGCTCCAGCACACAGGCTTGATGCAGAGTGTGTCTGCTGACAGGCAGATGTGGGGCCTTGTCTTCTTTATCTGAAGTAAAGTTGAATCCAAAAGACAACACTATCTTGGCTTGGTTGAGGCTGACCCCAAATAACAAAGCATCATTTTCTCTAGCTATCTTTAGCTGAGCAGTCAGCATCACCAGGATGACCAAACTGAACTGGACAGAGTCTTGAAAACAAGGACATCACTGGGCATGGTGGCATACTCCTTTAGTCCCAGCACTTACAGAGTGAGCTCCAGGACAGATAGGGCTACACAGGGAAACCCTGTCTCTGTCTCAAGGAAGAGGGAGAAGAGGAAGAGGGGGAGGAGGAAGAGGAAGAGGGTGAAGAGGGGGAGGAGAGAGAGGGGGAGAGGAAGGAAGAGGAGGAGGAAGAGGAAAAGGAAGAAGAGGAAACAAACAAAAATAAGACACAAACATGGTGACTAAGGTCATAGCTTTTACTTCTAGAAATGGCCAACTTAAAGGCATTTGGATGAGAGCCAAATGAAAGGTCATCCCGTTGATGCCTGTACGGTCCTGGCCAGTCCATGAAGCCCGGCTAAAGGGAAAGAGGGCTGTGTGGCCAAGTAAGGCCCATCTGCTCTGTGCAGAGGCCTCAGGGCAAGTTCCCTTACTTCAAATACAAAATGAGGGCAGTCTCACAAGGAAAAAACAGAAGGGTGAAGACCTCCCTCAAAAGCTGTTTGGCAACAGTAAGAAAAGCGGGCAAGATGTTTGGTGTGGTCAAGGATTACCTGAGGTAGAGAGATTCCAGCAGGTTCACAGGCTACAAGTGCCTGGGGATAGATAAGGCCAGTGAGCAGATGGATGGTGAAAGAAGCATTTGTCCTGAAGTGGATGATGGAGACATGAAGCTTTGGATGGCTATGGCAGATGCCTAGTGGAGTTGGGTTATAGTAACTTTATGGTTCCTGGTCTGGCCCAAAAAGACTACCTCAAATCTTTGCAACTGAAAACACTCTCCCTTTAGATCTGGTCTGCTTGGAGGGCCAGTTCCAGGGCTGCTCTGCAAGATGGATCAGGTTCTTCCAGGTTGGTTCTACCAGGGTATGTGAGGCCCAGGGTGAAGGGGAGGGAGCGCCTAGGAGACAGGACGCCTGCAGTAGAGCCCTAACGGGCTCACGATTGCCTGGCTCTCGCAAGGGCGCTTTTGTCATGCACATGAGGGCTCCGCGGCTGAGAAAGGGTCCCCTTCACTGCTGAGACACACGGAGGGCACTTTTCTTCCCTAGTCTTCGGCTTGGCACATGCCTGCTGCTTCCAAGTGGCCTCTCATTCAAAGGGCCCGGCCCCCATTCTTTGTCCCCCTAGGTGCCCGGCCCGCGGCCCCTGGCAGCTGCTGCGCGTTCAGAGGCTCTATAGAGCCGGCTCTGCAGGTGAGCTGCCGGTCAAAGGAGCTTTCAGGCGTCACCAGGGAGCGGACTTCGAGCGTGTCACCACTTGCAGCGCTGGCACAATGGCAGCGCCACTCAATGGTCACCGCCCCGCCCCTCACGCGCGTGCTTGAGGGCCGAGCTGCAGATCGACAGGAACGCGCCAGCCGGCCAAATCTCCCCGCCTCTCCTACTTATTCCCCCACCCCATCTCCCTACCCGTCTCCTCCCCTTTACCCCTTCATTTCCCTTGATGGCCTCCCATTCATCCTCCCTCCTCCGCCTCTTCTCTTTTCTCCCTCCCTTCTCTACTCCCTAATTGCCCCTTGGAGGCAGCACCCTCCGGGCCCCGCCCCGCTCGGCACCACAGTCGTTTCAACTCCTTTTCTCCCAATCCTTTCAACTTGGTTGAGTTCAAGCGAATTGAGTTCAGCTGGCTTAGTAGCTATGCCCCGCCGACGGCTAGAGGGGCGGGGCCCCCTCAAGGCTGGGGAAAGACTCGCTGCACAATTCCCTAGCCCAGCAGTGACCCGAGAATGTGCTGCCCTCCTCTTTTGACCGTTTTTAGGATGTAACATTTGTTGTACTAACGAGAAGAACAAGGTCCTAAGGGGATCTAAGGCGTTGGAGGTTATGTTGGGAGTCCTTAGGGGCGGGAGCCCAGAGGTCCTGCCCTAAGAGTGGAGGGGGTGGCTCCGGAAGGCACCCTTGGGGTCAGAGACTCTTCTCCAGCTGGTCCTGGGCAGTCAGGTTAGAGGATAACCCACTTCCCTCTTATCCTCTGCTCCACTTGAGTGCCTCTCAAGAGAGCAGAAACGAATTTATGTACACTACATAAATTCCGGGAGGCCCTAGGTGTGGGACAGAGTGTGGCAGGTAGACAGTGTTCAACAAACGTTTGTCAAAGCTGCTATGGACAGTGCAGGCTCAGTGCAAGCTAGCCTGGGCTACTTGCTACCTGTTCAGTCTTTTAGGAAAACAATGGACAGAGAGGACCAGAAAGGCACAACACTAATCATTCAGTGTCCAGAGATGCCTACATACCTGGGGCTGGGTGGGAACCATGAAGATATGGGATGTCTGTCCCGGGTAGGCAGCCAGTCCTGCCAACTCTTCTCCCTGCTTAGGACTCCGCTATCCTTGTCAGTTTCCTTGTTATCTCAGCTTCTTTCTCAGGACACCCCCAGGGCCTGACCATTGGACTTGTCCCTTAGCCCATGAGGTCCCGTTCCTCTATAAACCTCTCCAGCTCCACCTCCAGGCGACAGTGGGTAGGTGCTGGGAGCGCAGCCAGAGGGCTGTGATGCGCTCAGCAATTAGGATGGCACATGAGATTCGCCTTTCAAATATACTTGATTTACTCACATTCCTCATAATAGCATGCAGTTGTAAAGGACACAGTAATATGTAAACAACAGTTCACCAAGGTGTATGTATGGGGGGGAGTGGGTCCCATTCAACTTGTAACTTCAGGTGGGGGCGGGGTCAGTGAGGATCTGCCTCCCAAGCGCATGTAGGAAGTCAGGAGACAAGGCTAGCCCACTGTGCCTGTTCTATCATCATCTTGCAAGCCGGCAACCACTTATGAGGACATGAAAAGCCCCATTCATGAGTTACAGCAATGTGGATCCCAAGTGGACCTGCCAGCTCGCCAGACCTGGATGCTGACCAAGTGGGGCTGAGACTAGCTTTGTGAGTAGGGCCTTCAGTGGTGTCCTGGTGTCCTGAGTCTGACAGGACAGGAAATCCACCACTCCCCGGTCCAGCTAACACCTTGCAAGTCCCCTGTATATTAGTACCTGAAGGTGTCCCACCTTGTTTCCATGCAAGATGGCACGAGTCCTCAACAGCACAGCACCCCTTGCTTCTTGTCTTTATTGACAGGGACACTGGGTCTGCAGGCTTCTGGGAGGATTTATTAGGACCAGTGTTCAGAAATACCACATACTCTGAGTGAGTTCCTGCCTCCAATCTTGGTTATATGCTTATTGTTTCTTTGTTCTATTCCTTCCCTTAGCTAGGGAGCTTTGGGAACGCCCAGCTTGGCAGATCTCTGCTGTTGCTGCCAATATGTTTCTCTGCCCTTTGCAATGATCTTGAGAAGTGTCATTCTGTGCTGGCTCTGAAGGTGTCCTAGGAAGAAAATGCAGAAGCTGGTCCTCAAAAGAGCGTTGCCAGCAGTGTGTGTGTGTGTGTGTGTGTGTGCGTGTGCGCATGTGTGTGCATGTGCGTGTGTTGCATCCTCCTATGGAGACCATGAGCAAGCTTTCAGTGCATACCCGCTTTTGAAGGAGAGTGGCCAGGTAAGTTCTCCATCTGCTGGCCCAAACGTTCTTCCCCCAGACGCAGAGCTGCCCAGTGAGATCTGTGCTTCTCTTCAGCCTTGCAACTGAAGAGGTGGCTGAAGGACTGTGCCATATGACAGTGGGAAGGTCATAGGAGCAGCCCCTTGATCTGGCTCTGCCTTTTCTTGACTTCCAAGTGTCCAAGACTAGCCTTTGGATAAAGATACACGTGAGACCAGAAGAGTGAACACCAATCTCTCTCTATTCTGCATAAGCCTACGCTCATGTCATGAGACAACTCCTGGACTATGCCATAGGCTCTTGCCTTGTGTACTGAAACCCCTATACATTGAGAGTCTTCATAGAGATGGCCACAGCCACCCTTTTTCATCCTTTGAAAAAATGGCATTTGGGGAGGCCTGAGTTTGCTCTCAGCTGAGTGCTCCCACTGGGTGAGACAGGTCAGGTTTCCTCACACAGAAGCAAGCCTGTGCCCTTTTCAGTGGTGTCATTCACTACTCATGATCCCTCACTTCTCACGTCTCTCTCTTAGACCTGCAACTGAGACCTCAGTAGAATGTCATCACTTATTGGAAGTCTGGCTGCAGCGCCACCTCCTGGAGGTAGACTAAATTGCACTTCAGCAGTGTTTCTGCCCATGCCATGGGTGGGATGTACCTGAACATAACTCGTTTTCTCTCTCTGTCTCTCCCTCCCTCCCTCTCTCTGTCTCTCTCTGTCTCTGTCTCTGTCTCTCTCTCTCTCTGTGTATGTCTGTATGTATCTGTATGCTTATAATTAAACTTGAAGCCTCATACAAGACACTCACCCCAAGTTTGAATTATGTGTTTTGAGGGTGCAGACAATATAATATCCCAGCAAAGCTTAATTTTCTGGTGCCTGCAGGGGAGATATAGAACAAGATGAGGAAGAAGGAGGGTTGAGTATACTTCTAGTTCCTGTTAGAGTCATTAGAGGTGCACTTGACTCTGACCCCCAATCTCCACCAAGGCAGGACTTAATTTTTTTGACCTATTCGTTTTATGTGTATGGACGTTTTGTTTACATCTATGTCTGTGCAGCATGTGTATACCTGAGGCCATATGGGGGCATGAGATCTCCTGAGACCGAAGCCACAGGTGGATATGGCCTGCCAGTTGGGTCCTGGGAATTGAACTCGGTTCCTCAGGAAGAACAGCAGGCAGCGTTCTTAACCACTGAGCCCTCCCTCCAGTCCCTTCAAGGAAGGAACATTGATGTAAGTGGTAGGCACAAAGGCCTCTTCCTTGGACCTCCATTTTTTTACACATTTTCAAAAACAGTTGAAGGATGATTTCCAAAGATAAAAATTTTTTTGTTTTATGACATTGACACTAGGCAAGCCCTCTACCACTGGAAGAGACTCCTAACCCAATGATCGGCCAAATCTGAAGTCCCACAGTGGACAGATAGTCTCAGTTCACACCAGGCTGCACCTTGTGTTGTGATCCTGCTGGGAGCAGGTAAGGGAACTCAGTGTCATCAGCATCTTGGGGCTAAGACTACACAGGAAGGCTCTCCCTCAAGGGGACAGCATCAGACAAGGTGTGAGGAGCCAAAGGAGAGGGAGACTATACAGTAGGCGACAGCTTTGGCCTGGCCTGTTCTTGTGGGTAATAAGCTGAGCTCCTTTAACTTAAGGGCTGGGGCTTCTGTCCAGGAGCTGACGATGGTGGGATGGTGGGCACCGATGCTCCCCATTGGTCATGTTGGTTTTTCTTGGGACTCTAGCCCCTGATCTCTGAAATGTCCAAAGCAAATCCTCAGTCCAAATCCCTACCCAGAGAGACCTCCAAGGAGCTATGAGGTATCTAACAACTTCACAGACTTCTAAGGCATATGAGACTCCATTGGGCTCCACCCGGTGCTCAGACCTGCCTCCCTTTCCAGCAATTATAGCTTTGGCAAGGACCAGAGAGACCACATACTTGAGTGTTGGCCCCTCCAGAGAGCAGGCCTTTCATATACATCAGGGGCAGTGCCAGGGACAGCATAATGGGCACCCGGGACATTGAAGGATAGATGATGCCATACTATGTGGGAAGTGCCTGCCCTGGCCACAGTTCTGCTCCAGAGTACAGGTAGGCCAGAGTACAGGAGTTCCATGGCCTTCTGGAACTCTCTGATCCCAGACTCAGCACCAGGATATGTGAGGCTTGAGGAAAGAGGCTTGACTGCCTCTGTGCTGCATACATAAGCACAGGTACACTCTAACATAAGTACACACTCAGGGAGGTGCATACCTACATGCACATACATACATGTATTCACATGCAAACATGCACACACATGCCTCTGCATCTCCTCTGGGCAATCAGGAACTACAATGACATTCTTGTCCCTGCAGCCAAAGCCTCGTAGCCAGGAGACAGGACAGACAAAAAGGACACAACAGAGGTCTGTTGTAAGCGGCCTTACCTGCCCAGTGGAAGTAAGGAGGCAAACGCTGAGCTCTTCCCCGTGCAGTTTTATTAGGATCCTTGTAATCTTGCTTGTTACATCTTACTTATTCCTACTTACATTTTATTAGTTACATCTTGCTTCTTACATCTTACTTATTACTATTTCTACTTACTCCTATTCCTATTCTTAGTTCTATTCCTACATCTTACTTCTATCCTTACATACTTACTCCTATCTATCATACTTACTCTTCTATATCCCACACTTACTCTTCTATCCCATCACCTGCCCTAATTCTACATACTTACTCACTATCTCTACATACTTACTCTTCTAAATCTACATCTTACCTCTAACCCATCACCAGCCCTAATTCTACATACTTACTCCTATCTCCACATACTTACTTACTCTATTTCCAGCCCCCAGGCCTTGTGGGTTAAATACTTTCCCTGGTCCCAATCAGTATCAGCTACGTGGCAAAGTATAATAGGCTGCGGGAAAATCATGCCAGCTTGCATCACAAACTAGAGGCACTCAGCTTCTCCAACTAAGGGCTTGATTATCAATGCTCTCTGCTCTGGCCGGAAACCAGGTGTTCAAAATGTATGTATATAGGGTGGCAGCTGTGGCTCCCCACAGTCTGTCACTTCCAAGGACCAAAATTTTTTAAAGTCATAAAATAAGACATTTGTAGGCACAACAAAGGGGGAAATACGTAAAACAAGCTGTTTTACACTGCCACTCAGCTTCCATTTGTGCTGTGAGAAGCTCCAGGAGGTACTGTCTCTTTCTGTTGGTGACAAGGACAGCAATGTGCCTTGTCAGAAGCCCTGTCCAGCTTTTCCTTTACTCCAACTAACACTTTTTTCCAGGGCTGTGCACTGTAGGTCTGGGCTGGGAGTCCAAAGTCTCCCAAATCTTGGACTCATGGACCTACCGCGCAGCCCTGGACCACCCCATGTGATTGTGGGTGGACCACACTGGAGCATGTGGGAAGGATGCTGAGGAGGGGGCATGGGCTTCTCAGACCCACCCCCAGACCTAGAAGACCCATCACACCAAGTCTCTGGAAATTGTCTCTTGCTGCTGGTCTTGTGGACTCTGGGGTGCTGGGACAGATAAACATATATCACCAGGCTACGGACCACCAAGTTCTCCTGCACAGTCAAGGCAGTTGTGATCTACCATTCCACTGTCTGGGTCAGGTAGGTGCCAAGGCCTCCTCTGTAGTTCCTTGCTTCTCCAGTGAGTGGGTTTTTCATGAGACAGAGAGGAAGGTACTCTAGGCTCAGACTACTGTGTCATGACTACACTCTCATTTTTAGACTACGGGCCTGACTCTGGTAGAGTGATCTGAGCCCAATAGTCAGGATCCAGGGCCTTATTGAACATCCTAGCACTTCTCACCCACAGGACCTCTAGGCTCTGAACTTGGCTGGACCTTGTTCAGGCCTTATGATTAATTAAGTCTCCCCATGGATGAGAAGGCTAGACTAGGGCCTTTCTTACCACCCGCTTCCCTGAGGTCAGAAGGGCACCATCCTAAACTTGTTCAGGCAATGGGTCTAAGTTGCAAAACTGGTAGAACCCTTCACAAGGTCAGAAAGACCTTTGGAGCTCTGTAAGAAATTCTCTACAGCCCTAGAAGGGCTGCCAACAGCTAGCCTTTCTTAACCATCAGGTGACACAGGGGCTGCAAAGTCTGTACCCTTAGTGGGCAGGACCCAAGTGACATCAGGAGCTCAAGCGAATTGTTCTGTAGCAAGTGACCCCTTATTCACACGAAGGTACCAAGCCTGGTGTCCACTTCTGTAGCCACCAGCTTACAAAGGAACAAAGTTTTTAGGTCAGGTCCAGAGGGCCTATAAAGTTCCTATATATAGCACAGCTGGCCAAGTCTGTCCCCGTCTATCTGACCTCCAACTGATACCAAGTAGTGAGACTCACATTGCTGGCTTAGGAGATTCTCCTGGATCCAGCCCCTTGGTTCTGTAGCATGCTTTGACCAGCTCTAACCATTCAGGAAGCCCTGAGACAGCTGTCATTTTCTGCTCCTCTCCAAAGGGTTCCTATCTCAGGTGAACATGGACTCTTTAAAACTAGAGGAGAGAGAGGCAGGATATTGGATCATAGAATCCCTGGGAGAAGAGAATGCCCCTGCTTTAGCTTTTTTTTTTTTTTTTAAAAAAGTACTTATAAAGTGCTTATGTGTATAGATGTTCTGCCTACATGTAGGCCTCTGCACTACATATGCCTGTGGAGGTAAGAAGAGGGCATCAGATCTTTTGGGAATGAAGTTACAAATGGTTGTGAGACAACATGTGGGTGCAGGGAATCGAACCTGAATCCTATGGAAGAGCAGCTAGTGCTCTTAACCACTGAGCCCTCTTTCCAGACCACAGCCTTAGCTTTTTATGTCTCCATGAAGCTACAGCACCATGCAATCACAGGAGTAGTGATAGGGTGGGGGTCATTCTAGAATCACAAGTGTTGAGGACATGAAGGTCCTTCCTATGCCCATAGATCACCAGGGAAACCAGGAATGTTAAGCATGTAGGATTGTCTTTTCAATGGAAAAAAAATGTGAAACCTGTTCTTATGTCCAGAAAGCTGGGAATTAGAGGTGATTACTAGTCTGAAGATCTGTGCTATCTGTTGGACCAAACCATATCAACCTTCCACAACCAGGACCAGAGGTGGTTAATAGCCCAAGTGACCCTTGCATTATTATCTGTAGAGCCAGAGGCTCCCCCAAGCTCTCAAAACTAAGACAAGAGGTGACTGGCTAATAGCTCAAATGACCCTTGCATTATCTATATAGCCAGAGGCTACCCCGAGCTCTCACAACCAGGACCAGAAGTGGCTAATAGCCCAAATGACCTTTGCACTATCTGTATGACCCAGACCAGTCCAGTGCCTTCCCTTAGGCCCTTAAGCTACCCAGGTAGCCTATCTCTAGAACCCATCTTGGAAGAAATGACACATACCCTGAGTTGAATTTCAATGTAATTACAGTTCTTTGTACACCAGGATTGTATTATACCAGGAAACATTACCCCCCCTCCCCGCCCCAGAATTATATTGTTTAAATTTGTTGGTCATAAACTGTCTGGCATCAGATCTCCTGAGATTTGATCCAGGTTGACAGAGTCAATTTGAACCAAGCTTTCATTCTCACCTCTTCACAGATGAATGCTTGCCTTTACACCTGCAGGGAACCCAGCGCAGGGAATCCCATGCAAGTGCCACAAGGCAGTTGTAAGTCCACGGTGTAGTTGTTAAAATCAGTGAGGTCTTGGGTTGTGACTCTGGGAGGTTACCCCCATGTCACATTCTTCCTAAAACACCCCATCTGGAGCAAGATGCCAAGCTTCCTCTAAGGTATCCAAAGTGTGAGAGTGCTCTTTGCAGGTACAACAGGTGCGTGAGACCCTGAGCTATGTGTGGCTAAGAGGCCAGTGTGCAGTCCTGAGCCTGACTCTCAGGAAGGAGCGGCCAGCTGCGGGGGCTGCTTGCAGGCTGAAGCTCTGCCTGCCCTGGCCATTTTGATTACCTAGGTGGTATCTGTGCCAAGGTTAAGCATGAGGGCCTAAGCTGTTTCCTGGAAGAACTGTAAGAAGCTTTTAAGTGAACATAGCTTCTCAACTTGCCTCGACCAAAATAACTTTAAATTTTGTCTCCTAAGACTCTCTTTAAAGTATGTGTTCTAGAATAAAGGATAGTAGGAACTGGTTTTTTTGTTTTTTGTTTTTTCTTCATGAAGAAAGGAGTTACAAATAGGGAAAGGGAGGCTGGAATAACTCAAAGGTTCTGCATTGAACTTGAGGTGTCAGTATGAACACATGAAGATTTGGGGGGAGGTGTGTGTGTGTGTGTGTGTGTGTGTGTGTGTGTGTGTGTCTGTCTGTCTGTCTGTCTGTCTGTCTGTCTGTCTGACTGACTGTTTGTCTGTAGCCCAAAGGTAGAGGTTGGGTATCCTCCTCAACTGCCCTCCAAATACATACATATGAACATACATACACACATACCCTAATTTTCAAGATAAGCTCTCTCTCTGAACTTGGAGCACATCAATTTGATTAGACAGGCTGGCCAGCAAGGCCCAGGGATCCTCCTGTCTCTGTCTCAAATGCTGATGAACCCAGTTGTTTTTATTTTTAGTGAGGGTTGGGGATCACACTGGTGTGGCAGTCACTTTAACTGAGCTATCTCCCCAGGCCCCATGGAGATTTTTTTGTGCCTGTTGCACACACAGAAACAAGGAGATGCAGGGTGTGTTTCTCCACTGAGCACTTGGAGACAACAGGCCCAATGCCCAGATCTCCCAGCATCCAAATCTTTTCCAACTCCCAATGTCCTGGATGGAGCTCCAGCTGTCATCTAAGTCTTTGAGTTCCACATCAGAACAGAGTGGCTCCTCCACAAGCTCTGGACCTGATGTGGGGGATATTGCTCTTAATGCTAAGAAGCCTTTATGCCTCCTGCAGATAGCACTGGACTTCCTGCTTAGAGCTTCTCTGGCCCCTGGGCAACCCAAATTCTGTCATGATTCTCATCATCCGGTGATCCCCAGGTCTGAGCTCACCTCTCTTTAGCCAAGGTGTCCAGGCCCAAGACAGTAGTGATCAGAAAAGAGGTACCAGAGTGAGTTGGAGTCAGGCAGAACCAAGGGCTACTTGTGGTGGAGGAAAAAAAGGGGACTCCAAAAAGCTCCCTGGAACCTTTAGACAATTTGCCTCCTGTCTAACTCCTGAAGGGAAATAGCTAAGAAGGGGGCCTCCGACTTACAGAAGGTCAACCACAGTGTCTCTGCAAGACTTCACCCCCAACTCAGGGTCAGTATTCACTTCCTTCTTCATTAAGTCATTTCTACTTGGGAGTGACTTACCCAAGGGGAAAAAACTCACGGTGTGTGCTGCTAAAAACTAGGAGCTCCTCCCAGAGGGAGGGAACAATCCTATTGCACAGAGAGGCTCCAGAACCAGATAGCTAATAGTTGAATACAGCACAGTATAGACCTGGGACAGTCAGGGGCCACCGCAATTCCCCTGAGCGGCTTATTCTATTGTGGCCAGTGGCCCCTAGGCTTGGCTGAAGTGGAGAGGGGTGGGGTCTATTCCTTTATCTTAGAAGCAGGCACCCTCAGGTGTCCTCCTAGGTTCAGGCATTAATGAAAGTGTTCACAAAAGGTTGCCACCAAAAGAGAAACCAAGACCCAGATAGATGTGAATCTTTACTTAAAGAAAAGCAACAGAGCCAACAGGGGAACTTCAGCGGGGTGTTTTGGGGCAGGAACACAGTCACTGGGTGGAGAAGCATCAGGCAGTGTGCACGTCAAAGTAGCTGGTGGGGGATGCTGTGAAGATAGAAGAGTCAAGGTGAAAGGGGTAGAAGGCTTGTGTCCTGAGCAGGAAGGCAAGACGTATGGACAGACCCAGAGGGTCATCGAGAGAGGGTACACGTCTGGGTAGGTTTCTGGGCTTGACAGGAAGTGAGGGAGGAGAAGAAGGAGGGGCGTTCGTGGGGGCGGGAAAGGGCGGGAGAAAGGGGCAGGGTAGGGCAGGGCAGAGCAAGCCTGTGACCCTGTGAGCCAGACAACCCCTGTTTAGGCCAGGCACACTTACCCAAGTCACTGGTGGAGCGGGGGCGGGGCAGACAGTCACTTGGGGGGCTGGGATGGCACGCCCTCTGCCTCCTGTGGGTCTTCTTTCTCTCTCACGTCCAAAGGCTTCTCTGAAGGCTCGGTGCCCTCTGCTGCTGCATCTGCTGTTGAAGTGGACACAGCCATCACAGCTGGGGTGGTGCCCTTATGCTCCTCCTTTGCAGCCCGGTAGCTGTTTCCCCAGACGGCGGGCATCTCAGTGCCGTGTTTGCGGCTCAGTGGATAGGCCCCGATGGCTGCCAGGATGCTGCGGTGGCGTTCCGGGTCCATCTCAGTGTAGTACATCTCCAGGGTCAGTGGGGTGCAGATCTTGTGCTGCAGCGGAGGCATGTTCCGGACCAGAGTGGG
>NW_022196904.1:129275988-129292904 GCF_008632895.1 Mastomys coucha
GGGGGGTCGGGGATCGGAATGAAAGAAGAGAAGGTGGAAGAGTCCCAATTACAAAACCACAAAGGCAGCTTTGGCTTCGGGTCAGAGGATCAGAGCTCAAGGCTCCTAGGAGAAAGGGGTTGGGGGTGATGCCAGTGAGGAATCTCTAAGAACCATGCTGTGTGGGAAAGACTCAAAGCACACAGACTGGTGTGGTGGGGCATGTTTGTAATTCCAGCACTGGGAAGGCTAAGGCGGGGTGTGGGGGTGGGGTGGGAGGAGGGGGATCGATGTGAGTTGGAGGCTAGTATGAGCTAAATATTGGACTGCAGAACAATCAAAACTAAAAATGTCTTCTCTCTAGCCCCTCCCCGACTCCCGCCCGCCCCGCCCCCACCTCGGGGCCAGATGTCAGTGCCTCTGTGAACTCCATCCCAGAGACCAGAGGATTAAAGGAAAGAAGAGAAGACATTACTTTCTAAAATATGAAACTCTATTAAAACATTAAAAATTGTAACTGTCAGCTGAGCGTGGTGGCCTATGCCTTTAATCTCAGCTCTTGGGAGGCAGAGGTAGGTGGATCTCTGAATTCGAGGCCAGCCTGGTCTACAGAGCGAGTTCTAGGACAGCCAGGGCTACACAGAGGAAACCAGTGTGTGTGTGTGTGTGTGTGTGTGTGTGTGTGTGTGCATATTCCGTCATTATTGGGGTTGAAATTTTTAAAGTAGAAGGAAATATTTGCTAGATATGCAGAAAACATTAATGCCCATAATATAGTTCAAAGCCTCTCAAGTGGGCAGTGGTGGTGACACACAGCTAATTTAATCCCAGTCCTTGGGAGGCAGAGACACTATCTTTGTGAGTTCTGACCAGCAGGGGCTACACAGTGAGACCCTGTCTCAGGAAAAAACAAACAAACAAACAATAAACAAAGAAACAAAGCTCTTAATGTCTAAGGAAAAGGTAAGAGGGCTCAGTAAAGAACCCTGCCAAATGCAGGTAGGGCTCCTCCCAGGAAGCTGGAGGGCCCCGGCAGCAAGTCCTTCTGCTCCACTAGCACCTCTTACTTTCAGTTTAGATAAAACACCTTCTCTCTCTTTGTCTTCTCTTAAATTTTTACTTTGTGTGGGGGCTGGAGAGACAGCTCAGTGGTTAAGAGCACTGACTGCTCTTCCAGAGGTTCTGAGTTCAATTCCCAGCAACCACATGGTGGCTCACAACCATCTGTAATGGGATCTGATGCCCTCATCTGGTGTGTCTGAAGACAGCTACTGTGTATTCAGATACATAAAATAAAGAAATAATTTAAAATGTTTACTTTGTGTGTCTATAACTGTGCTTGAGTTGGCCAGAGAAGGTCTCCTTGAGACAAGGTCTCTCACTGAACCTGGAGCAAGCTTAGGGCCTGCCTTGCCTCACGGTGCTGGGGTCACAGCAGCCACATCTGGCTTTTTACTTGGGTTCTGGAAACTTGAACCCAGGTCCTTATGCACATACAGTGTGTGTTTTTCCCTACTCAGCCACTTCTCAAGACCTAAAACAACATTTTCTCACAAAATTTCAAAAGATAGGACCTTGTTATGTTCTGGGAAGTAAGAAAACGGGACCATACAGGGACAGCCTTGTCATTCAGAAGGAAAACCAAGGATGGGAGATGCATCCTTCTTTGATGCTGCCACAGAGAGTCCTCCACATCCTGGCACTGCCACAGAGAGCCCTCCACATCCTGGCACTGCCACAGAGAGCCCTCCACATCCTGGCACTGCCTGAAAATCATAGTAGGACCATGGTGGTGTCTACTGTCCCTGCCCAAGTCTTTGATCACTCAGGCTTACCCGAAGTAGGAAACCATCTGGGCAGGTGAACTGGTCATACCAAATGGCCTTGTACATAATCAGCACACAGCCCAGAAGTGCCATAGCAAAGGCGATCATCCTTGCGGTGGGCAGCTGGCAGAGGCAAAGAAGCAAAACAGTGCAGGTGAGATAGGTTGGGGCCCCTGCCCTTACATCTTGTCTCCTTCCTTGAGGTCAGCTCTAGGACTAAAAGTCTAGGAATCGTTCTTTGCAGGTCTACCCTTGCTGGAAGTCTGGAAATGTCCATGACCAGGTAAACTGCATTTGGCCAGTGAAGTTGCGTGCAGTCACTTGACCCAGAAGTGCTATAGGAACAGGTTTGCTCTGCCCATGTGCCCCCTACAGAAGTTAGTGATCACCACAGCAGGAGTACTGGATGCAGGGAACATTGTTCGTATGTGTGGGTATGCTGGGAATGGGCTGCGGAGGCTTCTAGGGAGGCAGGTGCATTAGTACCACCCTGAGAAGATCCCCCTGGCCCCCTAAAAAGCAGCAAGGCCTAAGCACTATGGAAAGGGGGCAAGTGTTGCTTCTGAACATGGAAAAGCATTAGAAACAGCTAGCTAAAAATGATTAAATGATTAAATGAAATGATTAAAACCATCACCGACGTGGTTAAGAGAAGAGGTAAAGCTCGTATCTGTTTCACAGAAAGCCTGCAAAGAGAAAGACAGCGATGGGCTGGGGAAGAGGTGCTTCTGTGGGACGTGTCTCCTAGGAGCTCGGGCTGTTCAGCAGACTGGATACAGATGGACAGCTAAGGGCCAGCCAGCACTAGAGGTGACATCTGAAGAAGAGACCTAAGTGGGACCCTGTCAAGCAAACAAGGCCTGAGTTGCTCATCTACCTTCTCCCCTGTCCTAACTTCCCATAGTGAGGGAGGAGTGACATACTTACTCTGCGTCCTTCCTCTGCGTGGCTGCAAGCCAGCCTCTGACCCTCCAAATCTGTGAACTTCTTTGGCTGGTCTGCAGAGGTAAGCTGATATTCTGTTTGTGTTTTGATGACCACCTAAAGAAAGAGACGGCCATGGCATTGCTGGACAGCTGGCAGGGACCTAGTGAGCCCTGCACTGAGGGGGCTGGGAACCCTGATGACCATCTGTCTGTACTATTTGATGGCCAGTAGAGCTGCAGCATCTCAAAGCTGAAGCCATAGGAAGGTGGGCACTGAGAGTCTGATAGGAACCACAGATATTCGAGGCTGAGACAGGCCAAGGGTGGAGTTCCTCACTCTGTCAGCTGCCTTCCATTCAGGGTGCTGGCTCTCTTACATGAACTTCCCCTTATACTGCTCCATAATCTGACTCTTCCTTCCAAGGTCTGTCCTGACTTCTCTGACAGCTTACAAAGTCTTGAGCCTCCAACTACATGGGGGCTTAGACACGGGCAATTCTAGGCTGTTTGTATTCTTGAGAGGCAAAGGATACATAATCGTCAACAGAATTCACTGTTGTAGTAAATGCAGCTGAAACCCATCCAGATCACTGCACAGCTGCCTTGGGCTCCTTGAAGGGCCAGGCTGGGCCAGTCTTGAGCTCCCGTTTGCTTCTCATTGACTTCTGCTGAAGACCCTCAGTTACCTGCCCAAGAAGCCCTACTTTGTGCCCTAACCTAGAGCCCTGTCTGGAAAAGAAAGAGAAGTACACTGTTGCTGTGGTGAAACGACGACCAAAAAAGCAAGATGGGGAGGAAGGGTCTATTCGGCTTACACTTCCACATCATAGTATCTATCACTGAAGGAAGTCGGAGCAGGCACTCAAACAGGGAAGGAACCTGGAGGCAGGAGTCCATGCCAAGGCCAAGGAGGCATGCTGCTTGTTGGTTTGCTCCTCATGGTTTGCTCAGCCTTCTTTCTTATAGAACCCAGAACCACCAGCCATGGGGTGGCATCACAATGGGCTTGGCCCATCAGTCACTAATTAAGAAAATGCTCTATAGGCTTGCCCACGGGCCAATCTTATGGAAACACTTTCTCAGTTGAGGTTCTTTCCTCTTAGATGACTATAGCTGGTGTCAAGTTGATACAAAACTAGCCAGCATGAGTGGTAGCTGCAACTTGCTGGCCCCTGTTAGATTGCATCATAGTCTGAGTGTTTAAATTCTGAGGAATCCAGTGGTCAATTTAGCCTGTTTCAGATGGAGTAGGGACTCTGGATGCGAGAGAGCTAGCCAGGAGGTCTAACCATGAGGTTACACTTGCCTGTGATTAGTTTGGATTTCTGCCATAAACCTCAGGCACACCTCTTTATTTCTAGGCAATCCTGAGAAAGCCTCCCACATTGGCTCAGGTTACTCACCTGGTCAGAGAATGAAGGCTGAAGCTGGCTGACATCCAGGGGGCTGATGAGAGGAACATTGTCCATGGTAGCCCCATCCTGGTTTCGTGTTTCCTTGCCTGGCTTCCCTGAGAAGCTGCAGCCTAGCTTCACCATGGTGGAGGGTGGTCCTTGTCCCAGCCTAGAAACAGAGACAAAGTCACCACTTATAAGTCATCCTGTGTACAACCATAGAGCTGGTTCTGGAGTAAGGACCCAGAGTGGTCCCAATACCCCTCATACAAAATCCAGGGATGGGTGGTGGGAGGTCCAGCTCAAGGTTTCTCATCCCTTCCTGACCTTTCAACAGTGCCTCTGGCCAGAGAACATTTCAAGATTTATTAATCTGTTTTTTATGCATATGAGTACACTGTAGCTGAACAGATGGTTGTGAGCCTTCATCTGGTTGTTGGGAATTGAACTTAGGACCTCTGCTCACTCCAGTCGGCCTCCCCTGCTCCAGTAGACTCTGATTGCTCAGTCCCTGCTCGCTCCAGTCCAAAGATTTATTTATTATTATACATAATAAATAAAGTACACTGTAGCAGTCTTCAGACACACCAGAAGAGGGTGTCAGGTATCATTATGGGTGGTTGTGAGCCACCATGTGATTGCTGGGATTTGAATTCAGGACCTTCGGAAGAGCAATCGTACCCGCTGAGCCATCTCACCAGCCCCAGATACCATTTCAAAATAGTGCTGAGACATATTCCTCTGTCCCGCCTGCTCTGGCATGTGCTTTAAGTGCACATGCTCCACTGGGAGGAAAAGATACAGGGATCAGTTGGATTGCCAGGTTCTGCAACTGAAAAAGCGGGAGTCCCAGATCAAATCGAACTTGTTAACTGTTTTAAAACTTTGTTTTTTAAAAAAACAACAAAGAAAAAAAAAACCTCCAAACAACAACAAAAAACCCAAACAACAAAAAACCCTAAACAAAAATAGAAATCAAAAGAAACAAAACCCCAACCAAACAAAAGAACATGGAGCCTATGCAATAAGGGACATGTCCATATTAACTGCCATTGCTATCTATGTGGAATTTAAATGATGGTGACAAAAGTACACAGTCCTGATGGTGCAGGATGAGCAAGTCTTTGGAGAGCTGAGATTCCAGCCTGCCAGACAGGCCAGTCAGGCAGTCATTGCAGTCTGGAGGAGGGTGCAGGCCCCACTAACTCTGAGTAAGTCAAAAGTGAACACTTTCAAGGCTGGAGAGATGGCTCAGCAGTTAAGAGTGCTTGCTGCTCCTACAGAGGACTTAGGTTAGGTTTCCAACATCCATAAATGGTGGCTTCATAACCTCCTGGAACTCTAGTTCCAGGGGCTCTGCTGCCTCTTCTGGCCTCCACAGGCTTCTGCATGCATGTGGTGCACATACACACAGAGGAATATAGATGTAAACATAATAAGTAAATACTTTTAAAAGGAGTGTACACTCTCATCTCGATGTTGCTCTCGGAAGGGAAAGGGCCTCTAGGCTGACAGATGAAAAACCCAGCTGTATGTGGTAAGGCTTCAAGCCTAGCACTTGGGAAGCAGAGACAGGCAGATCTCTGAGTTCAAAGCCAGCCTGCTCTATAGAGTGACTTCCAGCCACTAGTGTTGCACAGTGAGACCCTGTCTCAAAAAGAAAATTAAATACCACAAAACAACCTCCCCACATAGAGAACTCCAGTCCCAGACAACATCAGGCCAATAGAACCATTTATTTTTATTTTTTATTCACTTTATATCCTGATCACAGCACCCTCCCCCCTTTCTTCCCAGTCCCACCTTTACAAATCCCCCTCTCCATTGCCCCCACGGGATGCCCACCTTGGGCACCATTGGGCCCAACATGACCATTTTTTTAAATGTATGATTTTTCTTTTTTTTTTTAAAGATTGATTGATTTTATATATATATGAGTACACTGTTGCTGTCTTCAGACATACCAGAAGAGGGCATTGGATACCATTATAGATGGTTGTGAGCCATCATGTGGTTGCTGGGAATTGAACTCAGGACCTCTGGAAGAGCAGTCAGTGCTCTTAACCGCTGAGTCATCTCTCCAGCTCCCAATATAACCACTTTTAAAAAGAAATACTGAGGGGCTGGTGAGATGGCTCAGTGGGGAAGAGCACTGACTGTTCTTCGGAAGGTCATGAGTTCAAATCCCAGCAACCACATGGTGGCTCACAACCACCCATAATGAGATCTGACGCCCTCTTCTGGTGCGTCTGAAGACAGCTACAGTGTACTTACATATAATAAATAAATAAATAAATAAATAAAAAAAAAGAAGTACTGAGCTAGGCAGTGGTGGCGCATGCTTTTAATCCCAGCACTCAGGAGGCAGAGACAGGCAGATTTCTGAGTTCAAGGCCAGCCTGGTCTACAAAGTGAGTTCCAGGACAGCCAGGGCTACACAGAGAAACCCTGTCTCCAAAAAAAAAAAAAAAAAAAAAGGAAATATTTTTTTGAAAATATATTGAGAAAGAACAAAGAAGCTCTCATCAGCTCCCGAAGCCAACCCCTTCTTCCTCCCAAGCGTATTCAGGAGGAGGACTACAGGCCAATCCCACTCAGAGACAGTAGAGACCCTTGGTGAAACTTGAGCAAGCTGGATTCAGCAAAATATAAAAGATCAATGTATTGCGGGTATGGAATTTGGAAAGCAGTTCCATGGGGTCGGGGAGAAGGTTCAGTTGGTTAAAGTGCTTGCTATGCAAGCATGGGGACCTGGTTCAGATCCCCAGCACCCACACAGAAGCTGGGCCAGTGGTTTGCATCTATAATCCCAGTGCTGGGAGGAAGTGGGCAGAGATGTAGAATTTGGTGGTTCAATAGCCAGCAAGCCAGCATAGCTGAAATGCAGAGCTTGAAGTTCAGTAAGAGACTCTCTCTCAAAGTAAGGTGGAGAGTCATAGAGGAAAACACCTAAAGTGACCTATGCACACACAAGTGAGTATACCTGAACACACAGGCACACATCACATACACAGACACACAAACACAAACACATACACACACAAAAGGCGCCTGGGTGTAGGCACTGGAGAAATAGTTCAACAGTTAAAAGCACTTGCTCTTGAAGAGGACTTGGGTTCAGTTCCCAGCACCAACATGGTGGCTCAAAATGGTCTATAAAGCCAGTTCTGAGGACCTGACACTCTTTTCTGACCTCTGCAGACATCAGACACACAAGTGGTTACATGCATACTTACCAGTAGGTTGTTAGCATTTCCTCTAGGCTCTACCCAACAGTTACCTAGCAACAGCCAGGTTCATGCCTGGCTCGCTTCCCCTCCTTCCTCTCTTTCCCCTCCTTCCCCTCCTTCCCCTCCTCCCCCTCTTTCTCTCCCTGTCTTCTCTGTCCTCCTCCCTCCTCTGCCTCTACCTCTTCCTCCAGGTCCCAAATAAATTCCTTTTTATATCGCATGGCTTGATTGTTCAGGGGGACATCTTAGCAGTGGCCGCTAAGGCACGCCCCCACGCCACCATTTTATAAAACACAACACAGGCAAAACATTCATTCTGACACACATAAAATAAATCTAAATTAAACAAAATAAGAAGGGATTGACAAGATGGCTCAGCAGTTAAAAGCACTTACTGATTTTACAGGGGACCTGGGTTTAGTTCCTAGCATCGACATAGTGACTCACAATGATCCATAACTCCAGTTGGAGGGTCTCTGTCTCCCTCTTCTGACCTCCACAAGCATCAGGCATGCATGTGGTACTCAGACATACATTCAGGCAAAATGCCTATACAAATAAGAAAAATAAATGATTTAAAAAATAAGAAAAGTTAGCCAGAGAACACCTTTAAACTTAGCACCCAGGAGGCAGAGGTAGGTGGATCTCTGAGTTTAAGGCCTGTCTGGCCTAAAATAGAGTTTTGGATAGCCAAAACAGTCACAGAGAAATCCTGTCTGGAAAAAAACTAAATAAATAAATATAAAAATAAGAAAAGCTATCTTTTTTTTTTTTTGCATTAACAGCATAAAGAAAAAAATTATCTAGATAATTTTAGCAGGAGTCAAAAATATACTTGGGAAAACTGAGGTTCACTTACAATTTTAAAAATGTGCTTGCACACTGAGGGCAGAGGAAGAAGGAATTTCTTAAATTCCAACAAATTTATTGAATGTAAGTTTTGTTGCTGTTTTGTTTTTTGTTTTTTGTTTCGTCATTTGAGATAAGGTCTCATTATAGCTCAGGTTGGTCTTGAAGTCCTGATCCTCCTGCCTCAGACTCCTGAGTCTGGGATTGCAGGTGTGTATCATCACACAAACTTGAATTTGAGTCTTCTGTCTTTGAGACTACAGAAATATTGATGACCTTGGCTGGTCTGCTGGTTTTCATAAGAATGGCCCCCAAAGGCTCATATATTTGAATGCTTAGTCACCAGGGATGTCACTACTTTAAAAAAAAAAAAATGCTTAGAAGAATTAGGATGGCCAGGCAGTGGTGGCACATGCCTTTAATCCCAGCACTTGGGAGGTAGAGGCAGGTGGATTTCTGAGTTCGAGGCCAGCCTGGTCTACAGAGTGAGATCCAGGACAGCCAGGGCTACACAGAGAAACCCTGTCTCAAGAAACTGAAAAAACAAAAACAAAAACAAAAACAAAACAAAACACACAAAAAAAGAATTAGGATGTGCAGCCTTGTTGGAGGGAGTGTGTCGTTGGGGGTGGACTTTGAGGTTTCAAAAGCCCATACCTAGTCTAGTGTTTTTCTACCTGTGGATCAGAATGTAGCTCCCAGCTACTTCCCCAGCCAGTGTGCATGCCATGTGTGCGGCCCTGCTCCCCTCCATAACAGTGGACCAACCCTCTGTATCTGTAAGCAAGCCTTCATTTGAATGCCTTTTTAATATAAGAGTTTCATTGGTTATGGTGTCTCTTCACAGCAATAGAACAGTGATTAAGACAGCCAGTGAAGTTCCGGAAACTATGGTCCTGAGTGCTCAGTCAGTACAGTTGCACAGGGACAAAGAAACCAGGCCAGGGGTTTGGAACCTAGCACTGATTGTTCATGAAATAGCGTTTGTATTTAAATGCAGATACAAATCCCCCATATATACAATATAAGCATCGAAAGACTCCAGGGTTGGTGAGATGGTTCAGTGGGTGAAAGCACTGGGCTGCCAAGCCTGACAACCTGAGTTCAATCCCCAGGACTCCCATGGTGGAACAAGAAAACTGCTTCCTGCAAGTTGTGCTCTGACCTCCACATGTGCAACATGACATAAGATTACTTACTCATGCACAATAAATAAGAGCAATACAATAATTAAGGGACAGGAGAAATAATTCAGTGGTTATGTGAACTGACTGTTCTTCCACATCAATATCTAGCATCCACACAGCCACTCACAGATCTAAAACTCCAGTTCCAGGGAATCCAATGGCCTCTTCTTCAGGAGCACCAGAAATACATGAGGTATACACACATACCTATGTGTAAAGCACTAATACATACAAAAAATTTAAAAATGAAAAAGTCCAGTTAAATTTGAGTTTCTAGAAAGCAGATGTATTTCTCTAAGTCAGCGGCAAATGTTTTTGTTTGTTTGTTTGTTTGTTTGTTTTTGAGACAGGGTTTCTCTGTGTAGCCTTGGCTGTCCTGGAACTCACTCTGTAGACCAGGCTGGCCTCGAACTCAGAAATCTGCCTGCCTCTGCCTCCCAAGTGCTGGGATTAAAGGCGTGCGCCACCACCGCCTGGTGCAAATGTTTATTTTGTTACTTTTAACTATGTGTGTCTCTGTGTGTGATTTATTTATTATGTTTTCCATGCATGCATGTCTGTGCCCACTTGCACAGGTCAGAAGAGGGCGCTACTGCCCAGGGAACTGGAGTTTCATGTCTGTGGAGTTGCCCTCAGAAGCCAGAGGCGGCACATCTTCTGGGGCTGAAGCTATAAGGAATTGGGAGCTGCCAGATGTGGGTGCTTGGAATAAAACTTAGGCACTCTCTTCTCTCAACCACTGAGCCATCTTTCCAGCCTCTGTTTTTTGTTTGTTTGTTTGTTTGTTTGTTTTGGGTGTTTTTTGGTTTGTTTTTAAATAATGTTGGGTCTCACTATATACCTATATACAGTTCATAGCTGGCCTTGAACTCAATATTATCTTGCCTCTGCCTCCCCAGATGTGAACCAGCTAAGATTTCAAATCATAGGGCAGAGATGATAGGCAGTTGTTCCATATGGAAGGCCAAGAAATATTGACTGGGGAGCAAGGCACATCTGAATCCTCCATCAAGTAAAGTAGGCTATCATGGAGATTGTGGAGGTCTTTATGCTCCAGCACCTCTGACAGTATTTATAGAAACACCAGCTCTCAATCAAAAGTTCAACAAATTTGTTTATAAACTTGAAACATCAAAATTTTTGTGTTGAAGACAGAAAGACACAAGATGTTTTGACAAAGGAAGTCCATCTGCCCTGAACACAACAGTGTACACTGGTGGTGTTGAAGCTTTGCAGAGAGAAAGCCATTTGATATATTCTACACGTTCAGATCTCAGTTAACAGCAGAGAGGCCGCCTGCATCTTAATAATTAAAGTCTGCTCAGACCAGGGAAGCTGATCCTATCATTACATGCATATTTGAATGCAGATAATGAGCACACACGTGTGCACACACAATGCACAAATGAATACAGAAATTTGTTCTAGGTGTATGAACAGGGAAAACTGAGACAACAGAGCACCCCAGAGACAGTGAAGGAGAATATTTACCCTCTCAGGAAGAGAAAGATTTTCCCAGCAGTACTCATAGAAGAAAATCTCAATACAATTACTTTCCATTGTTAAAATGAAAAATCCTTGCCTATAAAGATGAGACCTTCAAAGAGGAGAAACAGAAGCCAAAAACTGGAGATATTTGCAACCCACAAGTGATGACAGGGTTGCTGTGGGTTGAGTTTTGTCCCCACAAAGAGGATCACAATTTTTAGCTCTTAGTGCCCATGAAAGAGACGTTTAAACAGTCCTTACAGTTGTAATGGAATTAAGATGAGGTCATACTAGAATGGGTACGGAGGTGGGGGTTATTCCACAGTGGGCATCCTTACAAGAGGATTTGGACATAAGAGGAATGCTATCTGCAGATGGTGGCAGACTGGGGTGATGCAGTGTTATCCAAGACTGCTCAGGGCAGCCGAGTCTGCAAGAAGCAAAGGAAGACCCTCTCCTTACAGTTTGAATAGAAGCAAGGCTCTGGTGAAATCTGGTTTGGTACTTCTTGCCTCCAGGATAGTAAAAGTTGTGGTTATTTTGGACAGCCACCCTCAGAAAGACAGCAGCCCTCCAGATCTACAAATGACCATTGCTTCTCCTTTTCTACTGTCCAGCCACACAGAGGAGATGGTGTTTCAAAGCTGTCCAGTGACAGGGACAGCTAGGCACAGAACTTCCCTGCACAAGAAAGCAGAGAAGGGAGGCTGGGTAAGGGAATGAGGAAGGGTGGCTATAAGAGGAGGGAAGGAAGCATCATTTTCATAGACACCCTCCCCGTCTCAGGCAGGCCCTTTAGAACCCTGGTCGAACCTTTGAGGAGTGTTTCTCAGGTGACCTTGTGTCTGGCCCAGCCTTTAATGGAGATCAAGCAGTGTCAACAAAAAACTGTCTTAAGGGGTGGATCCGGTCCCTAGGGAGGGAGCTGGCTCAAGGTTGGTCCTGAGTCCAAGGGGAACCAGACGGTCTAGGACCAACTCTCTGGGCATTGTGATGGAGATGGACCAGAAATTATAAGGAATATAAACGGCCGGCCAGGTAATACACTGAGGTACGAGAACCAGGAAAGAAAACGGAACCGATAGAAGATGGCGTCCCAAGCACACAAGCCTCACAACTGCTCAGCAAGAGACCCTGCCTCCCCAAGAGCTCCGCCTACGGTTGCCAGGGTGACGCAGCCAAGAGGGTTAGTTTACGTCATCTTGGGTTCCCATGGCAACAGAGGCTGGCCTCTAGCTCTCGGTCAAATTTCTAGCCCTTCGTCTCCAGGCAGAACACCGCAAACCAAGAGTGGACAACTCTCCCCTCCTCTCAGCACATCAGAAGATTCCACCCAGGAATTTGGGGTCCCATCTGGGAAGATGACAAGGGTCATAAAGGTTTAGGATTGGGAAGGCTCCCCAACAGCATCCACTGGTCCTTCCCTCTATCCCACTCTGTCATTTCGTCATTCTCAGCGCTCTCTGAGGGGCGGGGCGGGGTATCTCTAGTCACGTTCTGGGGGTTGTGCATCAACAAGATGCTGACAGACCAATGATAGAGGATGCGGATTTTTATTTGAAAGCTCACACAAGCTGGGCTAGAGGTCACAGACTCATTTTCACACGGACCCTTTCATGCTGCGTCACACAGAAGTGCACATTGGTGGGGGCTCGTGCTCTCCTCTCGCAGCACTGCTGCAGTGCCCTCCCTGGTCTGCTTGAACCCAAGCTCTTTAGCTAGTGGTGGTTTGCCTCCAGTTTGAACGGCTGTTGTTCTGCGGGGCTCAAGCAAAGAGGGACAGAGAGGAGGGGCACAGCTGCTTGTGGCTCCCCACACTCAACAGCCACCTGTGGCCCAGCATCCAGAGCTGAGCCCGCGGCAGGTGGTTTGAGCAAGTGGCTGCCATACCTCCTACCATCCTTGAACCTTCACTCGGCGACCCCCATTATACCCTCCCATGAGCAGACAGCTAAGCAGTCAAAGTTCTGGGCAATACCCCTTCTGCTGACTCCTCTCTCTCCATCCAGCTGTTTCCTTTTTAAACACTCGGCCCCAGCTGTCAGACCGGAACAGGAGCGGGCATTTTTGCCCCTGGGCCACCTTGGAGATGCACAGCTCCCACTGGCTCTCCCAGACCTGCAGAGGTGGAGCCAGCCCACAGGGAGGGGGTCTGCAGTCACCAGGTCCAGTTGTCCCGCCTCCCCTGCTACCCTACTATGCCCAGTATAGGGATTTCCAGCTTCATATGGGGTTTGTGCAGACTGAGCAGCCATAACTCTTCCTAATGTCCAGGCTGCCGCTGGCCTGTAGGGGTTTCTCGACATACCTTGAGGTCTAGGGACCTTTCCATCCACCTCAAGTCAGCAGAACTGCTGCCCCCAACTGTCCCGAGAGGACCACCCTCCACCGGAGCCAGCCGGGCCAGCCTGACTTCTAGTGGAGACCACAAGAAGGAGATGGCTGTGCTCCACCGCTCTGGCAGACATCAGATCAGCCAAATCACTCCCACATAGACTTTCAACTGCTACACCCATATCTTTGCACATACATCCCACAGGCGCACAGTCACACATTCTTGCACCCGCCCCCTTCCTCGCACCGCTCACATCCCTGCACCCTTGCACACCCACGCACACATGCTGGCCCCCTTGTCCCCATTCCAAAAGAAGAAATGTGAAAATGGCTCACAGGCAGTTGCTGCAGGACGCAGTCGCGGGAGGACAGGGATGCGGTGTGGATGCAGAGGATGCAGTTCCAGACGCTTCACCACCAGGCGGGGCGGGTTAGGGGCTGAAGCCTGAGAGCGAGGCTGTGGTTGCCATGGAGATGCAGGCTGGAGGAGGGACCACTGTGGCTCAGGTGGCCTCACACCCCCTCCCACGGTAGACCTCTGCACTGCCTCTGATCACACCTGATACATGCACTTCACACACCCGGGACATCCATTTCACATACTTGATACACACTTCACCCTACCTATCTCGCATATTGCTAAGACACACTTCACACACAATTTGCACCCCTGGCACACACAGCATACGTCACATTAGCTCTCACATCTCACATCACTTCACTGTAGAAGGGCAATCACAAGACCAGAGAAGCCCTGGCTGCTCCTCCAGCTGGGATTCCTGGGGTTAGGGAGAGCCTGATCTTTCCCCTCATATCTCATAGTAGAAGCTGAGGTCAGAACAGCTGTGGTTGGCCTCTTGACCTAAGTCAGTGTTTGAATTTCTGGGCTGAAAGCTTTCCTGGGACTGGCCTTGTCTTGCTTGGTCACTGTTGTCTGTGTAATGGCAATCTGCAGAAGGCACTGGACAGATGTTCGGTTGAGAGTATGCCTCACTTCACACAGGACATCTCTAGTGGACATGCTTCTCCTGGTCTTAAGTCACAAATGCTGGTGAACCTCAGCAGCACTCTATCTAACAGCTCCTCTGCCTTGCTGTTGACTGGAATTCTGATGCTTGCTGTCATGAATCATGGCTTGTCCAGATTCATGGATTGTTCTCCTTCGTGCCTGTTGCTTGAAATGTAACAACATTCCTGACCAAGTCTTTTGTTAGACGGGTGCTTTTATGGCTCTTGGGTGGATGCTGGAAAGGGCAACTGTGTTGAACTCTGGACCAATCCAAGAGCATCAAGTGTTCTTAATAACGGTGCCACTTCTTCAGGCCCAACATTTAACTTTTAAAGAAAATGCTAAACTGTTTTACCCAAAGTGGCTGTTCTATTTTATGTTCCCATTATTGGCTCTCCATATCCATCATCATTTGTTATTGTCTCCTTATCAACATTGGCATCAGCCTGTCAGTCTGTCATAACAAACTGCCACAGTCTTATATTCTGGAGGCCAAAGCTCTGAGATCAAGGTGCAGGTGAAGGTCCTGCTGATATCCTGCTCCTTCACTTCTGTAGACAGTGTCTGTCGGTGTCCTAATTTATTTTTTTTTATTAGATATTTTCTTTATTTACATGTAAATTTCTCCATTTCCAGTTTCCCCTCCAAAAAACAAAGAAACAAACAAAAACAACAAAAACAAACCCCTGTTGCCTCCCCCCTCCCCATGCCTGCCACCCCACCCTCTCCCACTTATTGGCCCTAGCATTCCCCTACACTAGGGCATTCTTTATAATAATTTATTCTTAAAGGACACTGAGCATACTAGATTATAGCCTACTCAAAGATCCCATCTTTACTTCCTTCACTTCTTCCTCCTCTTCTTCCTCCTCCTTCTTTTCCTCCTCCTCCTCTTTCCTTCCGTTCCTCTTCCACTTCTCTTTTTCCTTGCTCTTGTGACAGCATTGGCCTTGAATTCTCTGCATAGCCTAGCATGGCAATGAATCCTTGGTCCTCTTGACTCCACCCTCTAGGTGCTGGAATTACAGGTGTGCATCACCATACCCACTTATATGGTCCTCAGGATGGGACTCAAGGCTTTCTGCATGTTTGGCAAGCATTCTACCAATTAGCCAGGGTTCTCTAATGGAACAGAATGGATTGAATTAATGTATATGTATATATGGGATTTATTAGATTGGCTTAGAGGATGCGATTTGAGTAGTCCAACAATGAGTGTCTCACATTGGAGGCTAAGAATCCAGTAATTTTTCAGTCTATGAGAATGGATGTCTCAGCAGTTCCAAGCTGGTTCTGGAGGCCTGGAAGATTCCTGTAGAGCTGCTGATACCCAGACTATGTCAGAATCCAGAATTTGTTTCTAATGCCAAAGCCACAGGATGGATGAGCTTGCCAGGGAGAGTGAGGGCAAACAGGTAAACAGCAGCTTCTTTCTTCCATGTCCTTTTATCTGGACTGCCATCGAGATTTAGGGGTTTTCTTCTTGCATTCAGCAATTTGGGTTTTAATCAATCCCAGACATAGTCAAGTGGAGAACCAAGACCATTCATCATAATCCTTAACCCTTTACAGCCTTTTAAAAAGATCCTGTCTATAAATACATTCTAAATGCTTAGAACTTCAATGTGGGACTTTAGAGGAGACAATTCAGCCAGTAGCAATATCCCAACAGTGCCTGGTGCACTTTGCAGTTCACATCCACATTACTCTAGTTACTGAAGCCTGGCATCTTCTCTTGGGGCCAATGGTCCTTTTCACGTCTTCTTTAGTGGAAGAAAAATTCAGATGTTCTAAATATTTTTCAATCAGGTCTTCTTGTTATTGAGGTGGGTTGTTTATTTGATAAAACAGTTTTATTGAACACTGTTGGGCTCTGCAAAAATCTAGAAATAATACATTGTATGCATATGAGCAAGCACGAGTGTGCACACTCCATCCAAGTTAACAGTAAGTAGGAATAAAATAGCAATGTTTAAATTTGTTACTTTTTTCATGATATGAGCTTAGTAACATTTCAAAGGGCAGGCATGTCTGGTGTTAGGGTAGGTTTCCCTCATTAGCAAAAATTTTCTGAGCCTTCAGAGTGCCTGGCAGGGGCATAGGCTATGGCCAAAAACCTTTGAGGTTGTCAAGGAAGGTGTTCTCATGACCTCCAAGGCTGTGCTCAGCTCCACCCACTCGGCTATGAAAGCACTCTCTAGTTCTTAGCCCACAAGAAAGTCTGTAAAGAGATCATAGGAGGTCTAGTCCAGGCGAGCTCTGTTGAGGGTGTATCTTTGTAACCTTCCACTCAGAGCTACCAGTGGCCTAAAAACTAACTTCTCTCATAGGGAATACATCACAGCATTTGTCCAAGCTTGAAATGTCTTTCAATCTCTGCAGCCAGTCCCACAACACCCAAAGGAAGCTCCACTCCCAGGCACTCTGACACACCCAGGATCAGAGGTGAGCAGGAACCAACATCTGTCCCAACACTGGGAGTAACTGGGACTAGTGGGACCAGGCACACAAGAACTCTGCCAGCCCAGTGACTCAGGTTCCTTCCAGTCTGTCTGGGTTAGTGTTCTGAGCAGACCTTGGGCTCAAACTCTGCAGCCAGTCCCACAACACACAGAGAAAGCTCCATTCCCAGGTGATCTAACAAGCCCAGGATCACAGGATCCCAGAATCACAGGATCACAAAGACAGCTTGAC
>NW_022196904.1:129293906-129295221 GCF_008632895.1 Mastomys coucha
ATTACAGCAGATTTCTCACCAGAGACTATGAAAGCTAAAAGATCCTGGGCAGATGTCATACAGACCCTTACAAGAACACAAATGCCAGCCCAGCAAAACTTTCAATTATCATAGATGGAGAAAACAAGATATTTCATGACAAAACAAAATTCACATACTACCTTTCCACAAATCCAGCCCTATAAAGGATAATAGATGGAAAACATTAACATAAGGACCAAAACTACACCCTAGAAGAAGCAAGAAGGTAATCTTTCAACAAATCCACACAAACCTAATTCCACCTTTTATAACAAAAACAACAGGAAGTGACAATTACTTTTTCTTAATATATTAATTTGAAAATTAATATTACCAACATATCCTAATCAATTGAAATCCAATAATATGAGGAATTGGTGTCGGCCGCCTTACCCGTCCAGTTAGAAGTAAGAAGGCAAACACCAAGCCCTTCTCCATGCAGTTTAATCAGGAACCTTCATATTTACTTCTTCTTACTAGCTAGCTTCTTTTATATTCTTCTATGTTTTCTTCTTACATCTTACTAGTTACATCTTTCTACTACTACTTACATCTTTTCAACTTTCTACTTACATCTTACTACTTCTATCTTACTACTTACATCTTACTACTTCTATCTTACTACTTGCATCTTACTACTTCTATTTTACTTCTATTCTTGTTCTTACATACATCTTACTTCTATTCCTACATACTTACTCCTAATTCTTATTCTCTCTATCTTACTTACTTCTATTCCCTACATCTTACTTCTATATCTACATCTTCTCTCCTATCCCATTACCAGCCCCAATTCTAAATACTTACTCCTAAATCTTACATAACCCATCACCAGCCCTAATTCTATCTATATCAATCTATATCTATCCTTACATACTTATCCCTAATTCTATTCTCTCTCCAGCCCCCAGCCCTTGTGGGTTAAATACTTTCCCTGGTCCCAATAAGCATCAGCTACGTGGCAAAGCATAATAGACTAAGGGAAAATCATGCCAGCTTGCATCATAAACTAGAGGCACACAGCTTTTCCAACTAAGGCTTGTTTATCTCAATGCTCTCTGCTCTGGCCGGAGACCAGGTGTTCAATATATATATAGGGTGGCAGCTGCGGCTCCCCACAAATTGGAAATTTGTTGGTTGTCATCTAGTGGTCTCTCTAATTTTGTAATTGGAGAAATAGGTCCAACTTTGTACAATCTATATACACTGTCAGCTTGTATGTTTGAGACAGTGTCTGGCTGTGTACAACATAAGGATCTTGAAATCTTGCTTCTCCTATCTCAGCCTCTCTATT
>NW_022196904.1:129296107-129296783 GCF_008632895.1 Mastomys coucha
TTGTTATAATATTTTATACATTTTAAGGAATATGACAAAAAGATATTGTAGGTATTGAAGGGGGGTCTCTGGGAGCAGTGGTGGTACAAAAGGGAAATAAGAATGTGATTCAATTCTATTTAATTAAAATAAAGTTTTTAAATGTTAACAAATTCAGATAAATTGAAATCATATAACTTTTCTCATCATAATGCAATAAAAGTTTGTTTTTTTTTTTTTAAAGAAATGTCTTTCAAGCAGTTAGACAGACTTTTTGGTAGACAGACAGACAGGGAGAGGGGCTATGGCTGGCTTCTTCACTCTCCTGACCTAAGACAAAAGCCTGTCAGTTTAAACCTCTAGGCTTCTTCTTCCTCCAGCAGGCCCCCAGCTGATGAATTGGCTCAACAAATCCAAGGCCAAAGAACATGTTTCCATAACAGTTAGGACCAATCAACCACCCTATCTCTCTTCAGACTGACCAACCTTAAATTAGGGGAAGAAGATTCTTTTGAGACTTTAAAAATCCCAGCCCTAAAGGAGACACTGGATCTTTTGGCTTTCAGAGCACCCCTCTAGTTTGCAGAGGGTCTCTCTGTCTCTGTCTCTGTCTGTGTCTCTGTCTCTGTCTGTGTCTCTCTCTCTCTCTCTGTCTCTGTCTCTCTGTCTCTCTGTCTCTCTGTCTCTCTCTCTCTCT
>NW_022196904.1:129296793-129297576 GCF_008632895.1 Mastomys coucha
TCTCTCTCTCTCTCTCTCTCTCTCTCTCTCTCTCTCTCTCTCTCTCTCTGTTTCTGTGTGAATCCTCACTCTAATAAACTGCTCTGCCTGCTGCTGTCTGTGATATTTGAGATTTCCTAGCAGCTACCTGTTGCAGTACAAGGGTTTTCCTGCCCTCACTCTTTACAGCTAATACCATGAAATTAGGAGTTGCCCTTTGACCAAGCTCTTGAGTTTCAATCTTCTGTCCTGGTGAGGGAGGGCTTCCTGACCATCAAATGTTGGAAGGATGTTGTTATTAATGCTGAAAGCAAGGGTGGTTTGTCTCCCTATCAACTGTATTAATTTTGTTTCCGTCTTGCTCACTTCCAGCCTTTTGCTTCCAGCATCTTGACAGGAAACTCAAGCTTCCGGATTTTCCTTTTCCATTTCATGAGTTAGGAGTTCGTCAGAAGCCTTGTGTCTCTTCCATTTGTGGATAAACATGCTTTGCTTGCAGGAACAATTTTGACCCCTCACAAAGTTACATTATTAAGAAACTAAAGGTAAAGACACTTCGGGGATATAATTTTATCTCCCTTCTGCCTATGTAGCCCAGGCTAGTCTTGAAACTTGTTATTCTCCTGGCCTAGCCTCCTGAGTGCTGGGGTTACAAATATTCTCCACACGCAGAGCTCTTTTCTTTTCCTTTCCGTTCCTTTCCGTTCCTTTTTCCTTCCCTTTTTCCTTTCCTTTCCTCTCCTCCCTTCCCCTCCCCTCTCCTCCCCTCCCTTCCCCTCCATCCCCTCTCCTCTCCTTTCCTTT
>NW_022196904.1:129297613-129299508 GCF_008632895.1 Mastomys coucha
TCCCTGTCTCCCTCCCTGTTTCCCTCCCTTCCGTCCTTATTTCCCATCTCTCTTAAACTGGAGTTACTGGGAGTTACAGGTGGGTGTTTGCTGCACAGGATGGAGACAGAATTGAATTCTGGTCCCCTGCAATGGTTGTTGCTCAGGGCCATGCAAGAGGAATGATAAATGGCTTTAGAACTCATGGAATGCTGCCTATTGGTTAGCATAGTCATGATGGGTTTACCTCAGGCAGACATGGCCCTCGAGAACTATGAGGGCTACTTGTCCTGGGGACTTCATGCTTTTAGGGAGGTTTGCTAGGCTCGTTAAATCCTTCACATTCCTCTTTATCTAAGAATTGTATGAGAACTCTAAGGGGGCTTCCAGCCCCTTACTGGGCAGTATCTCTGGCACTCACAGAATAGGGCTTGATCTCTTTCAGGCATTGCTGCTGGAGCAGGTTAATGATTTATCCACCACCCTAGGAAAGAACTTAGAGATGTAGATTCTCAGCAATGACCACCACCCTTAGAAAGCATTTGGGCAAATAAAGTTCTTAGTGAAGCTAGGTTAAGGTGTTTTTGTGAGTGGCTCTGATGTAGAAAATCTCAAGTAACATTTTGAAGTTCAGAAAAGAACACCTCTTAATATTTAAGCTAGGGAGTTTTTAAGGTCAGGGAACAAGAACAATGGCAGCACTGGCTGACGTGACTCTCACTGAGGCTGGACAGGTGATGATTGATTTCTTGTACCTATTTTTGCCCTCAGCTTCCTTATTGATTTCATAAACATTACTGATGAGTAATTGTTGATGAGAGTAATACACTCTGAGAAATTAAAGTAGATATGACTGATTAGGTTTTATATAAAAGTTTAGATTTATGATTCCTTTAAGATTCTTTTTAAGATTACTTTTTAAGATAAATAATAACATACTTGATTCTGTCTTTGTAACCACAAGTTGCTGCCTGCCAGTAAGTGAAACTGGCTGAGAAAATTCCCTTGCTTCCTCACACTTTGTTGCTTAGTTATGAATGTATGTGAGCTCTTGGGAACAATTTGTTTCTTTACCTGTACTATGTAATGTTATTTCTTGTAAAGGTATTGGGGAATATACTGTTTTCTCATCATCATTCACTAGGAGAAAAATAGAATGTAATCATGTTGTAATTCATTACTGCTTGAAAGATTTTGCTAGGATATGTAAGCTATGGAAGAAAAAGTAAAGTGTGTTGGAGCTCCACCCACCACCTGTGTGTACATATGTACATGTGCACATTTGTGAATGTGTGCATGTGTACAGATCTATATAGGCATATGTGTTATGTATATATGTGATTGTGTATATATGTATATTGTGAAATGGTTGGAGTCTGCTTGTTGGAGCTTTGCTCCATCCATTCAATGTATGAAAGAATGGAAATTCTGTCTGTCTGTATATACAAATGTACATATGTATGTATTTTCATGTGTGAAGTTATTGGAGACTGCTTTTGCTTCATCCACTCAGTGTGTATGTATGTGTGTGTGTATGTGTGTATGTTTATGTGTATGTGTGTGTATGTATGTGTGTGTGTATGTGTGTGTGTGTGTGTGTGTGTGTGTGTGTGTGTGTAACTTTCTCACTGGCCCCTAAGAGTTAAAAGGGTTATGAGTTTCTCACTGGCCACTGAGTGCCAGGTCCAATCAAGCTTTGTTCCTTCGGAGAAAAGTGTGATGAGTGGTTTCTCTAATTGCTGGTTGCCATCAGCAGCAGACCCTGTCAGCTACCATTAGCACTGACATCACAGCTTGAGGCTTGCCTCTGTTTACCCCCTGAATGTCAAAACTGGTCTTTGACATTTTTTACAAGTTGTGTACCCTCTCAACTGCTGCCCCCATTTTAAGCATAAATGAATACCGGATTTTGTCAA
>NW_022196904.1:129299518-129343430 GCF_008632895.1 Mastomys coucha
AAAATAAGTACATGCTCTTTGTCCTTCATTTATAGCTTAGAAGATTAAATACTAGACCAACGTTACACTCTTGGGATCAATTCTTGTGTACTTTACTCCACACTACTTTATTTATGGTGGATTATTGGTCTGCAGCTTTCATGACTACAGTGTCCAAATGTCTTTCTTACTTTTCTAACTCCATGACAAAACACCATGGCCAAGGCAACTTATAAAAAGATCCAAATTGGAGCTTATGGTTTCAAAGGGTTAGAGTCCATGTCAGTCATGGTGGAGAGCATGGCAGCAGGCAGGCATGGTGCTGGAGCAGCTGTTGACATCTTACATTTGATCCATAAACATGAGGCACCACATACACACACACACACACACACACACACTCACACACACCACACACACCACATAGACACACACAGATACAGAGAGACACATACATACCATACATACACCACACACATATCACACACATACATACACATTTCATAGATACTCACACACAGACACACCACACACCACATAGACACATGTACACACCACATAGAAATACACAGACACACAGAGAGAGACATACATATCACACACATATACCACATAGACACACACATATCACACACACAACATAGACACATGCACATACCACATAGACACACACAGACACAGAGAGAGACACATACATATACCACACACACATATCACACACATACCACATAGATACACACACAGAGACACACCACACACATACCACATACACAGACACAAACAGACAGAGAGAGAGAGAGAGACATACACACAACACACACAGAGAGAAAAGAGAGAGAGAGAGAGAGAAAGAGAGAGAGAGAGAGAGAGAGGGAGGGAGCTAACTGGAAATGGCTTGGGCATTTGAAACCTCAAAGCCTGCCCCCAATGACACTCTAACAAGCCCATATATCCTAATCCTTCCCCCAAAGTTCCACCAGCCAAGGCTAATGTATTAAAATGCATAAGCCTATGAAGGAGGCATTCTTATTCAAACCACCACACAAGGCAATCTTGGACTCACAGAAGCAGCACTGGACCAGAGTGAAGGGTGATGTATGGCTTCTTCCAATGCTGCTGCCTGTCCCCATCACTCTGAAGAGGAGTGTTATAATGATCTATTTGGCACTGTGTATTTGAGCAGTTTCTCAATATTGTCTCTTTGAATTTCAACAGTCTGGGGCATACTCCCAGGCCAGGGGGCTTCCTTGTTCTTGGGACTCCCTGAAGCTCTGGCTATCTGCATTCACTGCCTATCCCCACTAGGGGGACACCCATTTCCTGAGTGTTGAATATAGTTGCCTCTCTGAGGGTGATGTGCTCACTTATCTGGGAGCACTGAAAGGTGCAACTGCTTCTCAGAGTGACAACTGCTCTATCCTGAAGTCCCAAAAGAAAGGGGTGGGGCTGAGATGCATAGCAGGGCCTGGTGTTTTTATGATCTTCATTCTATCCTAGAGAATCCTACCCTGGGCCAGCTCTGGGCCACTCAGTTACAAGAGTATTGGGGATGGCAGTCTGGAGCTTAGCACCATAGAGGGCTGAAGGGTAACATTTGAAGGCACAGAGCCAAGTGCCTACCTATGCAGGAGAGGGTAATGTTGGAGTTAATGGTGCTGTGGTTGTGGCGGGAAGTCTAGTGCTAAAGTGGGCAGGTCTTAGTGGTAGAACTGACAGGTGGGAGATCAAAAGTCTCCTGGGGGCTCAGTCTGTGCTCACTACTCATGATACATGGTGGGGTAGGCGTGGCTTACGGCCCAGTGATTGCTGGCCCCTGACCTCTGGTCAGACACACCCATGTAGGAAAGATAAAACCCTAAGCAGCTAGGGTTGAGAGGAAGAGGACCAGGCACCTGGACCCTGGGATCTGCAACTTCTCCATTCGCCTAGAGCGCTGAAAAGGAGCCCCAGTCATGAAGAGGTGATGCCATGGCCTTTGGGCCCTAACTTTTCTACCCATAAAAGCTGGCAGCTGGGGGCATTGACCAGGGTGGGCTTGGCTGTGTGGTTAGGGTCACACTGGGTCTGAGACTAGGAGCTCTGGCTTAGAGAGAGACCCTGAGAGTTATTCCATCTGAACTGGAAGCCTAATTCCAGGGGAGCGTCTTAGGGGAGGAGGGGGAGGAAGAAAGAGAGAGAGGAAGGGAGGGAAACAAGAAGGGATGGGGAATGAGGAGAAGGAAGGAAGGAAGGAAGGAGGGAAGGAGGGAGGGAGTGAGGGAAGGAGGGAGGGAGGGAAGGAAGGAAGAAAGGAAGGAAGGAGGGAGGGAGGGAGGAAAGGAAGGGAGGAAAGAAGGAGGGAAGGAAGGAAGGAAGGGAGAGAGGGAGGGAGGGAGGGGAAGGCCTCTTTTCTGCAAAATACTTAACCTCGGGGCTGCAATTCAGGGTTTACCTCCAAGAGCACCCTTATGCATACCTCCATATGCATAAGGGTGGTTTGTCCCATGGGGTCCCTGAGCCAGTGGAACATTGGATCCTAAATCTCCCCTGGAAAGAAGCAACATTCCAGGCTGTGATGTCCCAAAAGAAAAGGAACAGTAGCGGGGTAGGGGAGGCAGGGGAATATGCAGCAGGCCTTTGAGGGCTGGCAGGGTAGAGGCAGTGCAGGAATCAGGGAACCTGAGAGTTGGTCACCCAGGAGTGTTTGATTTTCAGGGAGGCCTAGGTCCCTTACAGGACCTTAGTAATCATGGAGGCAGGAGGTGGGGAACAATACAAAGGCTAGAACGAGGGTTTCCATGTTCATTTCTCTTCCCAGCACACAAATAGGCCTCTGCCTAGTGGTCCTGAGGTGAGACAGGGGTACTCAAGCCTATATGGCCAGATCCCCACCCACTGTCCTTTGATCCCTATCCCAAAGGGCTGAATCATAGAGAAGAGAGTTTTCTTTGAGGCTTCATTCAGTACACACACACACACACACACACACACTCATGCACACACGCACACATGTATATATACAACAAACACACACATGCACATCTCTTTACAACCACATGTTCAGCATTCCTTCTGTCTGCATGATGGTGCTGAGGCTACTGGCCACCTGAGGGCCCACTAGAAGTTACTCCCAATACCATGGATCATGGCCTCAGGGGTACTGTGGCCATGCTACATGCTACATGTGATACATGCTAGGGCCTCCATTCCTCTACCCCTACCCCATCAACATTTTCAGGCATATGTATGTGTGTTCAAGACCACAGGTGTGTCCTTGTGTAGCCTCTGGAATCCTCAGCACTGCCAGTGTCCTGTCACAGTAGGGTATGAGGTGTCTTGACCACAGGTGGAGAATTTGGCATCAAGACACAGAGCAGGAGTGTCTTGGGCATCTTGCTTGCTTGTCCTGCCTGCGGGTCCTTTTTTGTGAGACCAGAGTCAAGATCTAACAATGGATCAGCCGATACCTACCTTGGTCTCTCTGTCCATGACCAGCTCCAGTAGGTCTTGACTACCTCACATTCCTTCTCTGGTCCCTTAGGTTTCTCCTGGCCACCTGTTTGGTGGCTGCACTGCTGTGGGAAGCAGGTGCAATTCCAGCACACCAGGTATGCACGGGCCCCTCTATCTGCCTCCATTCCTGGCAGCCAACCTCTGCCCCAGTTAGCAGGGAATACCAGAAAGGACCTCTTTCTCTCCACCCTTTAAACTGGCAAGGAGAAGGGAGGCAAGGCAGGGGATGTATGATGAATGTGGTAGCAGCACCCTGTGAGCACTGAGGAGGGGCTCAGGAAGAGAAGGGGCTGAGCCCTTCTGGGGTCTACTGGGCAAATCTCCAAGGCACTGAGGTTGCCAGGTGAGGAGATGAGGAGGATATGGGTCTCTGCAACATCTGGGCGACCTGAAGGACATGGGTCTCTATTGGACTCATGTAACCACATAGGGATGTGAGCCTCTGTGACACCCAGGTGACCCCCAGGTTGAGGAAACATGGTCCTTCATGGTGTTTGGGTGGCCCCAGGATGAGAGGATATAGGTCATGACACAGGTGATTATGGGTTGGGACATGGAAGACCAAAATGCCTAGGAAGACCCTGTGTGAGATGGATTCTCTCTATACTTGCCTAGGCACACTCACTTAGGGGATTATTTATAGACTGGAAACAGTTGCTCTGGCTGACAATGCACTGAGCTTGCCCTGGGTCAAGTCCACTCACTCTGCACACGTGGCAGAAAAAGAGGATGATGGAGGCCCACCCTTCACAGCCACCCACAGCTTCTTGGAGCTGGGCACTTCCCCAGGGTTACCCTATGCCTCATGTTCTTCTTGGCACTTTGCCTTCATTAAGGCATTATGTTCAGTGGGCCACTAGCCAGGATGGGGAGGGGCAGGCATGCCCTTAATTAGTGCAAAAAAAAAAAAAAAACTGGGGTGGAGTGAGGGTGCAGAGTCCAGAGTGAGCCCTGGGTACCAGCAGAAGAGCTCTATTTACTCCTAAGCTGGCTGGGTTTTGGGAAGGCTGGCAGTTTGGGAAAAGGCTGGTGTTCTAAGTCCTCTATCTGCAATTCTGATACCTATGATAATCCTTATCCCCTCAAGTTTAAGACAGGTTGAACTGAAGGCCAGCCTGTAGGCGGGTCTTAGTGGGGCCTCTTGCTGGTGTCCTCCAACCTTGGGTCACTAACTAGCAAAATCCCCACCTGTGACTTCCTATTCTAGGTCCCTGTCAAGACCAAAGGCAAACTTGTGTTCCCTGAACAGGAAACAGAGAAGTAAGTGTCCCAGAAGGCAAGTGTGGGCTGATGCACGGGAGAAATTGGAGAACGTAGCTGTTCAGAAGCTTCTAGGGGGAAGTGCTACTCAAACCCCACAGGCATCCCTCCTTGGGAGTTCCCTCCCAGGAGCAGGTGCTAGGGACCCTGGCCACCTCCCAGACTCAGTTCTCCCTGCAGCCTCTGATGGGCTATGTTTTAGAACAGCATATTACCTCCCTCCCTTGCCTTTGAGGACCCTGCTCAGGGAAGGCTCTGACCTTCTTGGACCCCATCCCTGCACTTAATGCATTAGAGATGCTAGGGGCACAGAGTCATGAACTTGTCCCAGGCCTGAGGGCAGTTGATAAGGGTGGGTGTGGAGTAGCTTCCCAGGGCCAGCAGCTGCCTAGGGGCAGAGAACGCCTTCAAAAGTGGGGCTGGTCATGTCTAACTCTGTGTGTGAACCTTATGCTGGCAGGGCCTGGGGTACCAGAGCCATGGAGCCTCTTGAAAAGGACAACCAGCTGGGGCCACTGCTTCCTGTACCCAAGCAGAAGCTTGCAGCTGCTGAGGAGAAGCGTCCAGGTCAGAATAGGGTCAAGGCCACATCATGGGGTCTGTTTGGACAGAAGGCTAGTGGGAAGGATCTTGGGAGGGAGACTATACCTACTTCCACCTCCCCACAGATACCATGACCTGGGTGGAGACTGAGGACATCCTGAGCCGTCTTCGGAATCCTCTTCAGGGTCCAGAACTGGATCTTGACAGCATAGACCATCCGGTGTCTGAGGATGTCCAGGATGAAGAAGTTCCCCAGTCATGGCCCATCCTGTATCGTCAGGTGCTGCAGGGACCAGAGGAGGACCTTGACCACATCTCCCACTCTATGGAGGACTCTTGAGAGCCCTAACCACTCTCCCACTCCTGTCCTGAGGTCTAGGCTGGTGTGACCACTGACTCTCCCCAGCTAGAAAAAAAATAATAAACACCTGGAAATTGGTGGAAGGAATGAGTGTCTTTAAGACCAACAATTCTGGGACACAGAAGCTGCATCTTGGAGGAAGAACGATGCTGTCCTACCTACGGCTCATCATAAGCTTCTGATGGATAGGCCACAAGGTTTAACTGACCCTCAGCTCATGAACAATTCTCCTTGGGTCCAATTCTCCGCACACAGGGGTGAAGTGATAGGTGTGTCAAGCAGTTGGTGTGGGGACCTGTTAGCAGCATCAGCCTCAGAAGGGAAGCTCATCTTGGACTTCCCACAGTAGAAATCTGAGGAGATGCTTGAATAGGTGGGAGGTTGTGTGGGACACAGGTTGATGAGTGTGTGGGTACACAGTTTCACATGTGCACAGGTATACACATGCAAGGATGCATAGTTAAAATGTGCAGACTCATAGGTACACACATGAACAGGTACATAGTTACAACAATGTATACAGGTGGTGCACATGTGTACAGTTTCAATGTACATAGGTGCAGTGGTAGGCAGGTATACAGCTTTATGTGTACACAGGCATAGAGGTGAGTGCTATCCATGTGCATCGGTACATAGGCAGATAGATACAAAGTTGGACAGGTGCTCAAAAGTGTGAGTCAGGACACATACTCTCTGTCCTAGTTTTCTGGGCAGTACCTGGATCTTTCTGGGGTGCCTGCCCTTCCACATGGCCTGTCACTCAAGGCCTAAGCACAGAACATGTGAATGACCTCACATGTGATATAGGTACTGGTGTGACTACCAATCCCACCTGTGTAGTGGAAGGCATGAAAGGGTCACAGAGGTACACATTTTCTAACCCCAGTAGCTCAAGTAGAACAGCTTAACAGAAGCCACCAGCTCTCCATCCCAATGCACCCAAACCCCATGCAGCTTAATATATTGTCTACTGGTCTCACATACCCTATAACTGTGTATGTCTCTTGTCCCCACTCCTCCAAGGACATGAGTGGGAGAGTGAGGGCTCATGTGCACCTTGTCCTCTAAGCCCCATAAAGCAGGAACCCATATTCTATCTTATAGATGAATCTGGGGTCTTCATACTACTTGATCCCATTGCTCCCACATTACCGATGAGTTCACATTATAGATAAGTCTATCACCCCCATATTACAGCCCAACATTCCATCTTACAGACAAGCCCAGGGTCCTGAAGATGAACTAAAAGGCTCTGACATTAACCTCAAGGTCCAGCCTCCATTTCAGAGTAACCCTACCTGTCATCCTGCTAAGAATCTAAATGAATCTATCCGTGCCCCATGCTTGGTAGAGCAACCTCTGTAGAGGTGCCAAAAATCCTGCTCAGGTCTCAGGTGGCACCAGATCTCATAGAGGGCACCACAGCTACCCTCCTTTCCCATATTAGCACTTGTGACCTCTAGTCTAGTCCTGAAAACCCTAGGGCAGGTCTTCCCCTGCATAGGTAAGCCTATGAGTACCTCCAGATGGACTCTGAGGTGCTTTGCTAGGTTTCCAGGCAATTCTCAATTGAACAGAGTTGACAATGCAGATTATTATCAAACCTCTTTTCGTCATTCCTCCATCAAGTTAGAGATGGTCAGAGACCATTAGAATAGTCCAGGCCCAGGTGGTCTGGAAGCACCGTCCTGTGGAGCACTCTGTCTAATGCCCATGAGGTTGGGTCCACGATCAAAATTTGAGCTGTCTCACCTCCCCACTCCCTGAATCTAAGTAGAGGACCTGCAAATGCTGGTATTCCAAGTTCCTGGTGTTTTATTGGGACCAAAAACATCTACTGACCCAGGATGGTGACTGTGGCCAGGTTTCTTTCTAGCTTTGCCTGAGCCAAAAACCTGTGGCCATTTCCTCCTAAAGGATGTCACTTGCTGTATCAAAGGGACTCTCTACTCACCCCATGAACTCGGTTGTTTGCCCTTTTTGGCAAATGCAGACGAAGCTGCTGCAAACATTCACCAATAGTCTGTGGACAAGTGCTAGAGATCCAGTCCAAGCACTCGGTAGGGAAACTGTTTCCTGCCTGCCTAGATTCTTCCCCTCTGATCTTCCTATTTCTGTCTATACTGAGCCTCAGCTGTTCCTTCACCTCCTGGGGCAACTGAGGATTCAAGGCTGGGAGCAGCCAGGTTGCATCTGAGTTCCTGGACCTAACATAGCTGCTCGTGAGTAGGTAGTGGGTGCTTAACCTGCCAAACATTTGCATGGGATCCAGCCCATACTCAGACCTCTCTGACCTTGAACCAGAGAGGACAGTCTATACTGTCCCTTGTAGTTGAGCAGTCATCTCTGAGTGTCAGAGCCCTTCTAAGATACCCATCCCAGCTCTGTCACTTGCCCTCTGGGTTGGAGCTCAGAGATTGGCCCTAGTCAAGAATCACTGTGTATTGAAATCCAAGTGGGTAATGCATAAGCTCCTACCCCATACAAGCACCCAGTGCAACCAGCTTCAGCCTTCTGCCATACACCCTACCCAACATCAACTACTAGCCTAGTCCTTGGCCTAGGTCTAAACTTAGGCGCAGACCCAATCCAACTCCTAGGTTCCTACCCAGGCCTAGCTCCTGCCCAGCCCCCAGCCCTCAAACCAGCCCATTGGTTCACTTCCATGTGCATTTTTCTAACTGAGGATTCATCAAGGATGGCTTATTTGGGAGCTAATGGCCTCCCTGAAACTCACCACAAGACAAGTTTATGAATACACAGCCTTTAGATTAAAGATTGACAATGAATGTTCTCCCTCCCCCATCAATTTCACAAGTTGTAGAAGGGGGAATTTGTCAGGGTCCGTCGAGTCTCTCAAGATCTGCCATCTCCTTGAACACGAGGCTGATGTCTAGGTCTGGTTGCTGCCAAGGGAAGGTGTGCTGATTGGGTTCAGGCACAGCCAAGTGTCAGCCTGGAGTGGTCTCTATGAGGGTCGGAGGTCAAGAGTTCCCTTCTTGAGGATGATGTTTCCATAGAGTGCCATCTCCCTGCAGGAGGGTCAGGGTGCTGAGACTCCAACTTTGCCCTCAGAGAAAGCCCTCCAACTTTCTGCTTCTACCCCTCCTGCTCAGCAATGTCCAAGGACTCTGCTGCCCAAATCCCTCCTGTTCTCATGGGCAAAGCAGAAGTGGGGGCAGTTCCCAGGGACCCGAATAAGTCACCCGGATGCAGCAGACACTCACCCAGTTGCAACAACAGCAAATGCCTTTTTTGCACGTTCATAAAATTCAAATCTCTCTATCTTCATCAGAGCTTTCTGGAAGACAAAAAGGCATAGTTGGAGGGATCTTGTCTGGAAGTCCTCGAGGTGGACTCCTGATTTGAGTCTGCCATCAGGAGATAGCCAGGAGGCAGCAGCAATGGAACCCTAGTCTTCTAGGCTCCAATCTTCTGGTTCTCCTGATGTTGGGGTTCCAAGGAACCAGAGACAAGGGGCATCTTTTTATCCCCATCCGAATCTGTGATGGACAACGTACTAGCTGGGTATGGATTCAGCTCAGAGAGTCTTTAGATCAGTGATTCTCAACCTTCCTGTCATGGTTTGAATATGCTTGGCCCAGGAGTGGCACTATTTGAAGGTGTGGCCTTATTGGAATAGATGTGTCACTGTGAGTGTGAGCTTTAAGAGCCTCACCTTAGTTGCCTGGAAGTCAGTCTTCTACTAGCAGCCTTCAGATGAAGATGTAGAACTCTCTGCTCTGCCTGCATCATGCCTGCCTAGATGCTGCCATGCTTCCACCTTGATGATAATGGACTACGCCTCTGAAAACCTGTAAGCCAGCTCTAATTAAATGTTGCCTTGGCCATAATGTCTGTTCACAGCAGTAAAACCCTAACTAAGACATCCTAATGTTGTGACTACTCTTTAATACCTTATGCTGAGGTGAGCCCTAACCATATTATTTTCATTGCTATTTTATAACTGTAATTTTGTACCGTTACAAATTGTAACACAAATATCTATGTTTTTTCCTCTTTGGAAGCCTCCACCCAACATGCTGAGAACCACTGCTCTAGACCCTTTAAACTGCCTTGGAAGTCCCCTGCCTAGGACAAGAGTACTCAAGGGGTCTTGCTCAGACCTAATGGCTCCTTTAGGAGAATAGGTATGTCCCCTGCTGGGCAGGGATGTGGGCTGTGTGACAGGCAGACCTTAGCAAGAATGAGGTGGCAAAGAGCAAGACCTAAGGTGAAGGTGCACATCTATAGGAGGTTAGAGGGGACCCCATCCTGGAGCCCACAGTCCTCTGTCTCAAATGGGACCAACTCCCAAGGCACATTAGGATTCTGGGAGGAAGAGGCTTGGGAAGAGAGGGAGGTGGCCACAGGGCTGAGACACATCTCTTCCCTGTCCACTCCCATGATTCGAGCTTCCGAGTGACAGCGGTGGATCAGCAACCCTCTCTGCCCCTTCCCTGCGAGTGGAGAGCCTGCCTCGAGGGAGTGCTTTAACCCAGGGACTCACCTATCTGAGCCCGGGATTTACCAGAGGAGAGTTGATCTCCCAGAAGTACTGACACAGGCTTACAGACCCACGGGAGGAACAAGCTCTAGTCAGAGACAGCAAGAACATCTAACACCAGACAGAGATCATCAAATGGTGAAAGGCAAACACAAGAATCCTACCAACAGAAACCAAGACTACTTGGCTTCATCAGAACCTAGTACTCCCACCACAGCAAGTCCTGGATATCCCAAAACACAGGAAAAGCAAGATTTGGATCTAAAGTCATATCTCATGATGGTGCTAGAGGAATTTAAGAAGGATATGAATAACTCTCTTAAAGAAATACAGGAGAACACAGGAAAAGAGGTACAAGCCCTTAAAGAGGAAACAAAAAAAAATCCCATAAAGAATTACAGGAGATCACAAGTAAACAAGTAGAAGCCCTTAAAGAGGAAACACAAAAATCCCTTAAAGAACTACAGGAAAACACAATCAAACAGGTGAAGGAATTGAGCAAAACCATCCAGGACCTAAAAATGGAAGTAGAAACAATTAAGAAATCACAAAGAGAGACAACTCTGGAGTTAGAAATCTTGGGAAAGAAGTCAGGAAACATAGATGCAAGCATCACCAACAGAATACAAGAGATAGAAGAGAGAATCTCAGGGACAGAAGATACCATAGAAAACATTGACACTCCCATGATTCACCCTTCCAGAGCAGAGCTGCCAGAAGACAGAGGGTCCCGGGTTGGGGCTGCACTCACCTTACAGTCAGCTGTGAGAAGAAGGGATTCATAATGGCTCCATATTGGGGTCTGCAGGCCCTTCTCTTTGTCACTGGGCACTAGGTCCATGACAGCAGCCTAGGGAGACAGGGGTCAGCTCTGTGGCCTCAGGCACCTCCCTGGATCTTCTGAGGGAGGGGGCCCTTTGGGGATATACAAAGAGGAAACAGGCCCAGATCATCAGCACAGCCTTTGGTCCTCACCGGGCTTTCCACATAGGTGTCCAGGGGCAGGAGCTTCAGTACAGCCTCCAGGAGCTGTGGGATGTCGAGGCCTAGGAGGGCAGAGCTGGGTTCAGGCTTCTGCTCTCACCATGACCTGTAACCCCACCTGCCTAAAATTTTCAATTTTGGACTACAAAATGTAAGCAACCAGACAACAGGAATGAGGGGCCAGGACAGAGAGGCCACAGGCGCAGGACTGTTTATTTCCACCCCAGCCGTATGGTGCTCACCATCTGCTCGGATCTCTACAGGCCCGCACTGGCAGATGGAAGAGGTAGGAAAGTTCGCATCTGCAAAGACTGAAAAGACAGAAAGGGGAAAGATGGACTCGAATCAGTGCAGTTTTCCCTCCCAGATGGTCACCTCACATAGCCATACGTATTGCGAAGCCACACATCCCTGTCCATCAACACAGCCCACCATCTGGGATGTCCACAAGCCAGGCCAGTATAATTCCCTCACTCCAGTTAGTGGGTCAGATCGTGGGCCACCTGTAATCCCTTTCAGAAGGTAAAGAAAAATAGAAACTGAATAAAACCAGTGTCTGGGAGGAGCAACCAATCAATAGCTACACTCCAGCCTCTGTGTTTTCCTGCCTTGCCCTAGGGCACCAGGCCAGGGATCAAATCTCCGGGTTGCCAGGGAGGCCACGTGGGAGGTCTGGAAATTACCCCGCTGCTGAACTTGAAACCCGGTTTTATGGCCTAGTCCGATCGCAGGCCTCAGCTCAGCTCTTTCCTCAAGCAACTGTATAACTTCCTACTCCGAAGGGCAAGGTGATTGCGGCAGTGTCCCCAGCCTTTCCTGAACCCTGCGGGTTAAGGGCTCCTACGAGGATTGCACCCCTGTCACAGGGTGGCGCTGCTAGCTCTCTCCGTGCTCACCAATTTCGTCTCCATGCCCCATCCGCGCAAGCGCGAACAACAGCTCCGGGGACAGCACCTTCGGGATGCCCTTCAGCGCAACCATGGCGGCAGAATTGGTAGAGGGTGGGAGTTGACATCTGGGCGGTGCCACATGGATTGGATCGGGGCCAGAGGAGAGGCGGGGCCCAACAGCTGAGTTACTAACTGTGTTAGGCCCTTGGTTCTGGGGTGACAAGCTAAATTCTGAGGACAGGCAGATTGCGGGGAAAGTTCAAAAAATAAGTCTGTGTGGGAAGCAGAAAAATGCCTGAAAAACACCCGCGAAAACAGGTTAGGCACGGCCTTGCCTCTAGGATCTCTGGTGCCCCAGTCCAGATGGCTCGGGTATGGCCACTGCTGTCCAACTTGGTGGCAGTGATGAGTTAAGTGTGTGAGGTAAAGGGGAGCGCTTTCTTCTTCAGTGTGTGAATGGCTTCAAGGGATTAGGACCAGTCCAGGAGGCAAGGCAGTACAGAGCCAAAACCAAACCAATACCCCAGATTGTACTGGGGCCAGAGACCAAATAGTTTTAAGTAGCTGAGAGCTTCACCATGGCTTGGGGGCGGAGGCGCGGAGTGGGGGTGGAGGCGCGGAGTGGGGGTGGGGCGGCTTCTTTTTAGGGCGGTCTGCATACGTGCATTTCCTTGAACTCTCTAAAGCCAGGAGCCAGCTAGAAGCCGATGGCTGTGGGCGGGTCCCTATCCTGCTAGGGCAGACCTAGCACACACAGGTCTGGGTGTGCTATGCTAGACCCAGGGTTGAGTCTGAATCTCCCATGAGACATCTTAAACACTGTTCCACTTTTCAGAATCAAATGACTGAGGTATGTGCTCACTCGACACACAAAAATTAAACCAATGAGGGGCTGGAAAGATGGCTTAGTGGGTAAGAGCACTGGCTGCTCTTTCACAGGAATTGGGGTTGGTGGCTCACAACCATCTATAACTCCAGTTCCAAGGGATCCATAGCTCTTTTCTGGCCTCTGAGGCACCAGGCACACATGTGGTGCACAGGGATGAGTTCGGGAACAGCATTTTTTTTTTAAATCATATTTTAGAAGAATAAAATCAAATAACTAATGATTCGATGATGTCAGTTTCAAGGCTTCCCCTATTCAGTAGTTGTCTCCTTTGCTTCTTTATTCTACACTGTGTGTCAATCAATGGCTAACACATACTTCTTTGTGTGCCCAACTTTAATAAATGAACATGGGCTGGAGAGATGGCTCAGTGGCTAAGAGCACTAACTGCTCTTCCATCAGACCCAGGTTTGATCCCTATCACTCACGTGGTAGCTCACAACTGTCTATAATTACAGTCTGAAGGAATCCAATGCCCTCTTCTAGGGGAAAGTAGGCATTAGCAGGAGAAAGGCCCTGAGGCGTGGCTCCTAGAATAGGAAGCTTTGGCTGGGTGACCCTGTATAATGACCATGCTTGTTATCGTGGTCTGGGCTGTGTGCTAACTTCATAACAAACTTTGAGTACTTGGTGATGATGTATGTCTTAATCTGGAGTTTAGGCAGGCCTTAGCCCTCAAACTCTCCAGCCCCTGTTCTGTTGTTTATTTGAGATAAGGTCTCACTATGTAGCCCCAGCTGGCCTTTTCCCACCTAGTGAATTTTGTGCAAACACCTGAGGTTCAAATGGAAACTACTTCCGTGTGAGTCTCCATTCTCATATTGATGGGTACTGAAGGTGCTGCAGAATGGCTCTGATGCCCTACTGCCACAGCAAATCGGCAGTCATTCTTCCATAAGGATGCTCTGGGCATAGCAGATCTTGGGATCCTAGCTAGTGCCAGTGTAGGTCACTGTCCTACCATTCACTGTAGCCCAGACTGTGAAAAGTCAGGCACTGTCCGTATGTATTACCTGGTTGGGGATGGGGGAATACAAGTATAGTCACAGTTATCTGGAAGGTAGAATCAGGACTGCTTACATTCAGGAGTTCAAGACAAATACGTATTGAGCAATATATTGAGAGGACTTCAAAAATAAGTACCATGGGCTGGAGAGATGGCTCAGCGGTTAAGAGCACCGATTGCTCTTCCAAAGATCCTAAGTTCAAATCCCAGCAACCACATGGTGGCTCACAACCATTTATAAGGCAATTGGATGCCCTCTTCTGGTGTGTCTGAAGACAGCTACAGTGTACTTACATATAAATAAATAAATCTTTAAAAACAAAAATAAGTATCACATTACTGTGAGAATAAATGGCATGTCTTCATCTCAGCATAAGATATCAGGCTTTAAGCACATCTACTACAACACGAAGGAACTCGGAGGACATTTGCCTTAGCTTAGGCTTCTGACATGCTACAACTCAATGGCTTAACTTCTCACAGTTCTAGGAGCAAGAAGTGGAAGCAAGGTAGATTTGCTGTCTGGCGGAGACAGACTTCCTGGACCTTCCTCATGCCTTCTCGTTTAATCTTCATAGGAAAAGGGCTACAAGAGTTCCCTCCGGGCCTTACAAATCCACTCATGAATCCCACCCAACTTTTAGTATTTTAAGACCACCACCTTGAGAGGTTAGATTTCAACATCAGCGCATGGTGTGTGTGGGTGTGTGTGTGGGGGGGGGATACTATGCATTTCATTGTACAAGGGCCATAACAAACAACATAACAATTACTCTAATTCCACTTATGAGGCACCTGGAGTCATCCCATTCTTGTAGAAAGTAAAAGGGTTGGTGCCAGAGGCTGTGAAGTAGAGTTGGGAGTTAGTGTCTAACAGAGACAGTTTTAGCTTGGGAAGATGAAGGTCTAGAGATCAGAGTCCTGGAGCCTGATGGTGGGGATGGCTACACACTGATGTGAAAGTGCTTGATGCTGTACGTGGTTAAGATGGTGAAGTTAAAAAACACACAATAGTCATGGTGTGGTAGCATGTACCTTTAATCTCAACATTTGGCTGATCTCTGTGAGTTCAAGGTCAACCTGGTCTATATAGTAACTTCCAGGCAGCCAGGGATATACAGTGAAACCCTATCCATAAGAAAATAATAGCAATAATAATTAAAAAAAAAACCACACTGATTCTCTAGAGACAACTGAGTAGAAACTAAACTGTGAAATGGTTACTTTCATTGAATTCTCCTGTTGGGAATCAGCAGACAGGGGGCCACTTCTCTCTTGAAGCTTATATCCTGAGCTATGCAGTATGGATAGTGCACAGGAGAGTGGCTGGCCCAAGCGTGCACCTGCCCTTAAAGTGAAGTTTAAAAAAAAAAATCAAGACACCTTGAAAGTTTCCCAGATTTCTGATTTAGAAGACCGTAACAGATTGACTTCCAACAACTGGTGAAGGTTGCAGGCCACACCACGAGTACCCAACCTGTGGCCACAGCCCCAAAGCCTTCGGTAGGAACTGTGGCCGACATTACTACCCTTTTGGATAATTTATCTGCCTCTCAATTGACAGGCTGAGCTTTCCTCTCCAGGGTGGCAAATGGTATAGCTGCCAGCTCTCAGTGATCTTTGAAGTTGGCCTTCCTTTTCTCTACAAATGCAGCCATCCCTTCTCTCCGGTCATCCTGGCAGGAAAGAAAGAAGAGAGGTGAAGTTTGAATCTTCCCGTTGAGGCCCTCAGCTGACTGCCTGCTTCTCTAAGGTGCTCTTATGTCTCCCTCCTTCCTTGCCTGCTCTCTGAGCTCATCAACAAGACAGTGATTCTGTAGTAGACCCACCTGTGGCCCATGAAATATGGGATTCCCCACAAACAATGCTAAGCATGGGACAGGGGATTGTAAACCATCCAGGACATAGTCAATCAGGAGTACCAGAAACTCATGCTCACAGCACCTATGGATCTGGCAGGGTCTGAGCTGGGAATCTCTCACAGAGCTGTGGGGCAGCAACAGAAGCCTGCTTTTCACCTGCCCCTTCCTTGGCCAGTGGGCACACTATGTGCAAATATCTTTACTTCTTCCTTAGAGGACCAAGCCATTTAATTTTTTTATTTTTTATTTTTATTTTTAAGTGTGTTTGTGTGTGCAGCATAGAGAGCAGAAGTGACGTATCAGAGGAGCTGGGAGCTGGAGTTGCTGGTGATTGTAAGCCATCTGGTGTGGGTACTGACACATAAACTCAGGTCTTCTGGAATAGCAGGAGATGCTAAGCCATCGCTCCAGCTCCCTAAATGTTTCTTTTATAAAACACTGAGCACTGGGCCAGTGGAACAATAGATAATGCATCTGATGATCAGAAGATTCCTTAAAACACCTAGATGTGAGCTTCTGAGAAGAAGTGAATTATAGGCAAGCATGGTGGCACACTCCTTTAATCTCAGCATCCAGGAGGCTGGGGCAGACAGATCTCTGTGAATTCGACACCAGCCTAGTCTACATAGTGAGTTCCAGACCAACCAGGGCCATATCATGAGACTCTGTCTCAAACAAATAAACAAAGTAAAATTTAAGAATTAGGTGGTGGTAGTTAGAGATGGCTCAGCAGCTAAAAGCATTTGCTACTCTTGAATAGGATCTGGGTTTGGTTACCAACACTTAAATGGTGGCTTACAACAGTCTGTAACTTCAGTTCCAAGGTATCCAGTTCCCCTTTCTGGACTCTGCAGGCACCAGGCATGCATATAGTGTATTTACATACATGCAGGCAAAACACTTATGCATACAAGATAAATACTATTTAGAGACAGTTTCTCTGTGTTGCACAGGCTGGTTTCAAACTCTTGGGCTCAAACAATTATCCTTGGCCCCAGGCTCTCTGGGACTACCGTGGCCAGCTACAAATCCACTTTATTTATCTATTTATTTATTTATTATTTATTTATTTATTTTAAAGATATATTTATTTTATGTATATGAGTATACTGTAGCTGTCTTCAGACACAGAAGAAGGCACTGGATTCCATTACAGATGGTTGTGAGCCACCATGTAGTTGCTAGGAATTGAACTCAGGACTTCTGGAAGAGCAGCCAGTGCTCTTAACCACTGAGCCATCTCTCCAGCCCTACAAGTTCACTTTAAATACAGGATCTGATGCTTAGTGGTGTAACTCATGGGGCCTTTTTGCAGTAAGAGATTCCCAGCAGCATCTGCCATGGAAAGAGACTTGAATCCTAAACAGAACATGTTTTACTCACAGTGGCAAAGGTAGAATAAAAGAGCTTCTTCTCCAGCTTATTTCCTTCTGTTAACGACATTTCAAAGGCTGAAAAAGAAACCCTGGGGTCACCAACTGAAGTACCAAATGTGAGGTACCCATGTCAAAATGACTGTGACCTACAGAAAGGGCTACAGGCTTGCCATGGGCTCTTGACTGATCCAGCTCTTCCCACTTCTCAAGTGAATGGCCTATGTTGATGTAGCCATATGAACAGCCTGCTCTCCTAGGCCGCCCAAACACCTTAGCAGTGGTCCAGGACCTCAGAAAAGCACCAAAACTGAACAAAGAGTGAACAGCAGACTCTGTCCAGCTATGAGGATCTGAGGTGGCTGGTAAAACTGAACATAGAAACACAGTAAAGGATAAGAAGCAGAAGGGAATGGCTATGTAGCAGGGATAGCACCTGCTGGGGTCTTCCAGTGGAGAACATTGTCCTGTAGAGCAGTGCTGTGGAGGCTCTGAGCTGTGACTACGCCTGCCACTGTGACCTTGTCAGAAGCCTTAGTTGCTCCCTGTGTGTGCCACAAACAGCTGACTCTTTAAACATCAACATACCTGATCATGGCCAGCAGCAACCCAAAGGACTGGTGTACCCTCTGGAGGTAGCAACAACTTTTCTGGGTCACGTCTTTTTTGCCCCCCAAGATAACTCTACATGTGATACTAAGCAGAAATACAGTGCCATTCCAAATGCTGAGATAAACTATTACATTAATAGTCCATTCTTGGGACTGGAGAGATAAGAACACTTGTGTTCTCATAAAGAACCTGGGTTCCCTCCACAGAGAGGCTCATGACTATCCAACGTCCTTCGCTGCACCATGCACACCTGTGATGTACATACACATAGGCAGCCAAATACTTACACTCATAAAAATAAGAAATTTAAAACAACCACAAAAACTCCATTCAGGTGGTATCCCACAAATCCTTGTAATTCCAACCCTGAGAGATCTGCTGGCCTCTGCTGGCCTCCACACATGAAAAAGCACACAGACCCACATACATGTACACATGGATATAAATTGACATACATATTAATAAATAACAGAATTATATTAAAAAAAGACTCCAAGCTGGATGTGGTGATACATGCCTACAATCCTAGCAACTGAGACAGGTGGATTCAGAGTTTGAGGGCAGCTTCAGTTATATATAGAGAGAGGACCTTGTCTCAAAATCTAAACAACAGGATTAGTCAGATGGCTCAGTGGATAACAGCCCATGTCATCTGGCCTAACGACAACTGGAATTCAATCTCTGGAACCCATACCGTGAAAGAGACAACTGACTCCTCAAATCATCCTTTGACCTCCACATGTGCACCATGGGATACACCCTCAATATGTTAAAATATAAAATAAAGAAATAACTAAATGAATAAATTTAAAGAGAAGAAGAAAGAAAGGTTGAGGTAGCTCTGAGGAAAGCAAGTCAGACCAGCATCATGAGGTTAGAGAAGCAATGAAATGCTTCATATGAGCCATGCTACTGCAGGCCCCAGGCTACAGCCCACTTGCATAACCAGAACATGGGCTCAGGAGTGAACCATTCAATCCAGATCCCCAGAGACAGCTTTCCCACGAACCACAGACCACTGACTACAGGGGCTGTGGCTACATTCTTGGTCTTCCCTCTGTGCCTGATACTGCATTGCCATTATGTTCTGGGCCTGGCCCAGTCTTGGGTCCTGGTATAAAGAGATACTCAGAATATCTTATCAGACCTTTGAGTGACCAAACCCTGAAACACTGTGGCAAACCGCAAACTTTCCCACTGCTGCCTGGGACAAGGTGGGGTGGTTTGGAACCTCACAACTTCACCTATGCAGTCCCGTGGACTCTTCCCGGCAGACTCCTACCTCCATTCACAGCTTCTTTCGCCATGGCTACTATGATTTTGGAATTGCTGGCAATTTTTTCTGCACATTGGATGGCCTCTTCAACCAGTGTTTCAACAGGAAAAATCTTGCTTACAAGACCTAAAACATGAAAAGTCTGAATATCATGCAAAAATATCCTTGTCCACTTCCTCTAGAACCCAGTGACACTAAGAAGCCAGTTCTCTGGGTCCTACACAAGGGATGGCTGCCCCTGGCAGCAGGTGACTCTGTGCTCTCCACTGCTAGACTCCAGTCACTGACCTCTTAGGTTGTACAAGCCATGCTGTCTACAGGATCAAATGGAACAGAGGACTTGAGATCTGTGGTCACTGCCAAGGGCAGGGAAAGGGCTGGCCTTTAAGAGCTTTTAAGGGCAGTGGGAAGAGATGCTGCTCTTGGGCCCAACTTATTTCAAGATATAAAAGCCAAAGACAGAACCTTAGGGCTCCAACGCCAGCCACCCACGGGCACACCTGAAGCAACCCTAAGCCTCCCCAGTTTACAATATCAGATACCCCACCTGCTTGCTTGGCATCCTGGGCTGAAATGCGGTCACCAGTGAGGACCATCTCCATTGCTAGCGATTTGCCAACTGCTCTGGTGAGTCTCTGAGTGCCCCCAGCACCTAGAGGGAGAGATCTGAGGTCTCAGCTAGCCCTTTGTCGGGTGACAGTGAAAAGAAACCCAGGGCTGGGATGCAGCTCAGTGACCGAAGAGGCTTTAGCACGCACGAGGCCAAGGGTTCCTTCTCAGCATTAAAAAGGAAGAAAGAAAAATCAAATTGGTTCCTTTCCCACCATTCTGGAAGGTTCCACGTCTGTCTGAAAGCCCATGCTGCATTGAATCCTAGCCTGGGCTGCCTTCTCCAGGCAGACCTGCACAAATACACTGAACTCCCTGCCCAGAATCTCAGAACAAGCCTGGTCGACCCTCGAGAGCATCGGAGGCCTTCTCTGGGTGTGGTCTCTTCCCTGAGGGTTCCAGTCCTTTCTCTGAGTGTTCACCTCCTCCTGCCGGGTCTAAGTGGCTCCTGGAGGGCAATGCTATTGCTTCCTCCATATCTCAGGGCTTTCCCAGGCAGTGGGGAGTAAGAATTCCCCAGCTACTGTGCTGCACTCAGGAAGGCCATCTGACCTGCTACACCAGTGGCACAGGAGTGGGCAGAGCCAGACTCACATGGGACAGAGTTTTCGGTATAAACCCAAGTCTATTCATTTTCCTCCCAAGCTTCTGGCATACAAAGCTCTTAAAAGTGTATGGATCATGGGCAGGAAAGAACCATTGTGGCTCAAGCCAGTAAACTCTGTGTGTATGATATTGCTGGATTTAGGATCTGTAATGTTCGTAAGAGATGGGTATGTCCTGAGGCTCCCAGATGGGTATGTGCTGAGTGTCAAATGCTGTCTTTCAGGTGCTGGCTAGTTGAGAGAAAACTGAACAGGTAAGTTATCCATCTCTGGTTGGATGCAAGCCGTAAGGCTGAGACTCAGGCTTGTCCTGTTACAGCTCACATATCCTTACCTGGGATGGTCCCCAGGAGGATTTCCGGCTGTCCAAACTGGGCTTTCTCCCCGGCATAGATGATATCACACATCATGGCAAGTTCACAACCCCCACCAAGCTGAAAAAGAAAAAGGTTCAGAAGCAGGTGGATTTGACCAGAGGAGCTCAGGCAGAAAACCACTCTATTTGCTTACAGAACTTTTCTGGAACCACGAAACAGAGTCAGAAAACAGCAAATGTTAACCTAGCTGAATGGAACTAGATTTAAGTGGTAGGGTTAAATATAAGGGTAATGTTGCTTAGCAGGGGCTTGGAGACTTTTATGCAAAGGGCCAGGTAATAAATATTTGTGGCTTCATGGTGAATAACTCAGCCTGGCATAGTGACTCCAGATCAGCCACAGAGGGTAAGGGCATGAGTGGCTGGCCACCCCCACCCGGATGGGTTTTATTCAATAATCAGCATGTATAACAATCACATGGTTTTTCCATGGGCTAAGCTATGCTGCATTTCTCAACAGCCTAGTTAAGTAGGAACCCTAGTGGGCACCCAGACAGAGTACTCACAGCCTTCACACAAGTAGCTTAGCCACTGCAGCAATTAAAAGGAAACAGAAAAGCTCATTAACGCATCTGGGAACTAGCCAATGGGTCTCTAACCCAAACAAAGCAGATAGCAAAAGACACTATTGGCCTTTTAAAAGCATAGGCCCTTCCACAGGAAAACTGTGGGACTGACACTTACAGCATAGCCATTGACAGCTGCGATGACCGGCTTCTTGACCCGGGTGATATGGTCCCAGTGGCTCAGGAACTTGCTGGAGTAACAGTCCTGAAATGTCCGGTTCTGCATTTCCTTGATGTCAGCTCCAGCTACAGGTAGAAGTGAGGTTCAATTACCAGACATCAAAGAACTTCTCAGTCTTGTATCCGATGCTCAAGGCTTGAGGGCACTTCCCTCCACAGTGGGAACAGCTACTCACCAAGCCAACTGTTTTAAGAAGGTAACGTTGGGGGCTGTGGCAGGCAATGGATGACAGATACACTTAGAGAAGGCCTGGCTTAGGCCAGTGTTTACCCAACTAGTAAGGAACTGAGCATACCTGAATATTCAACACACGCCCTGCTCTTCCACATAGATTACTTTACAGGTTAGTCTATCTTAAGGCACCCTCCCATCACAGAGAAACTAGTCCATTTTGCTGCTTCCCACAGGCTATAGCATCCCCCTTCCGTCCACAACCATGGCTGTGCAGCACACCTGCAAAGGCCTTCTCCCCACCAGTGAGCACAATGGCGCCCACAGCGGGATCTTCCTCAAAGGTCGCCAGTGCTTGGTTGAGTTCCTCAATCAGGCCATTGCAAAGTGCATTGAGTGCTTTGGGGCGGTTCAACTGGATTAGCCCCACGCTGCTATTCTTTCCTTTCTTTTCCGTGATGATATATTGAAAGTTAGCACCTAGGTCAAGAGGACAAAGGGAAGTGTTATAGTAAAGACATTAAAGCTGGTTAATCTTGGTCATTAAAGTCATTAAGGTTGGTTTAATCTTGGTCATCAACCTGACCACATCGGCAGTTGTCTTAGTCAGGGTTTCTATTTCTGCACAAACATCATGACCAAGAAGCAAGTTGGGGAGGAAAGGGTTTATTGAGCTTACACTTCCACATTGCTGTTGATCACCAAAGGAAGTCAGGACTGGAACTCAAGTAGGTCAGGAAGCAGGAGCTGATGCAGAGGCCATGGAGGGATGTTCTTTACTGGCTTGCTTCTCCAGGCTTGCTCAGCCTGCTCTCTTATAGAACCCAAGACTTCCAGCCCAGGGATGGCACCACCCACAAGGGGCCCTACCCCCTTGATCACTAATTGAGAAAATGTCCCACAGATGGATCTCATGGAGGCACTTCCCCAATTGAAGCTCCCTTCTCTGTGATAACTTTAGCCTGTGTCAAGTTGACACACAAAACCAGCCAGTATAGCAGTCAACTACCACCCAAGCCTTACCTGTCAAGGATTTTCTTAACTGGTTCTTTTGAGGTGAAATGACCCAACCCTAAGTCTAGGCCACACCTTTTGCTGGCAGCCCACATAAAAGAACATGGAAGAAAGAAGTTTTTGATTTTTGCCTGTTTGCTCTTACTCTCGATGTCAAGTTCATCTAATTTTTTGTTTATTTGTTTCAGGTTTTCGAGACAAAGTTTCTGTCTTGGATTTCACTCTGTAGACCAGTCTGGCCTAGACTTAGAGATCTACCTGCCTCTGCCTCCCAAGTTCTGGGATTAAAAGCATGTGCTGCCACCACTACCACCACCAGGCAACGAATCTACTCTTAAGGCACCCCTTCTCTGGTGTTTGAACCTAGTTCTTCAGGATTCCAATATACACTTAAGACCCTCAGCTCTCTAGCACGTTTCTGCACTCCAAAACCAGATTGGGCCTGCTAAGACATCTAGTCTCTTGGATTGAATAACTACTCAGTCCTTGGCCTTTCTTTAAGGAAACATCCATTGTTGGACTACTCAGATCACAATCTGTAAGTCACTCTAATACCCCCCACCGCCAATGAATAGATAATATATTCATTCTATCAGTTCTGTACTGAAACAGGTATAGACAGGGAATTCTGCACCGCCCTTACCGATCCAGCCTGTAACTCTGGCTATGATCTATCCAGGCATGGTAGTGGTGGTACATACCTTTAATCTTAGCACTCAGGAAACAGATGCAGGTGTATCTGTGAGTTGCAGGCTAACCTGGTCTAGTTCCAGGCCAGCTAGAGCTATGTAGTGAGATACTGTCTCAATAAATGAACAAAAAGTAACAAAAAAGAAAACTGTAGCACAGAACATTCACCCTCCTCCCATATGCCAGCACTTTCCAGACCATGACAGCAGGTGAAAGCCGAACAGAGCCCAGGCCTGCTGGAGGAGTTTGCCTGGTGGGACAGAGGCTGATACAAAGCACCATTTTGTTCTAGGTGATCTGGAGGGCCAACCAACTCAGACTTGGGGGCTGCAGCCCATAGACTTAGGGTGAGGAAGATAAACCTGAAAGTGAAGGTCTGTGTTCTGGGTGATTTGTTCTGTTGTAACTTAAGTGTGAGGTACATTACTGAACAGTAGGATGTCTGCCATTCAGGGGAGCAGAACATGAGAGCCAATCCAGGTTGGGATACGGGAGGAGCCCTTGCCCCAGAACATGGTCAATAATTCACAGTAACAGTGGAGCACTAGATGGCTGCAGTGGAGTCCAGCCAAGGAGTGGGAAGGGAGGAACTATTCAGCTGGCTAGGGAGGAAAGTGGGTGTGTCAGTATGGGCTACGCTGATTGGATGGTTTGAAGGACTTGCTCAGGAGAGGCTGTGGAAACAGCAGAGACTAGACAAGAGGCACTATGGACAACCCTTTCCCAATACTCAGGCTGTCTTGCTTAACCTACTTTCACCTTCCCTTAAAGCTACCTAAAAACACATGGGATTTCACAACCAACATGCATGCTCCCAGCTGGCCAGAGATCCTGACACTAATAAAAGTTCGAGCGTTGAGAAGCTGCCATTACACCCAGGGCCCTCCCACTAGACATGGCTTCTAGGGGCTAGGATCTGGCTGGTCTTGTAAGGTGAGACTAAAGTCAGACTGAGGAGCGGGCAGCGGGGTAAGGAATTGGGAAGGGGGTCAGTCGAGCGGTGGAGTTGGAGGCTCCGAAGGAGGATCAGGGTGTGAGGAACTTCAAGCTAGAGTCAGTGGTCACTTGCAGGAAATCTGGGTTTAGTGTGGGGATGCATACTCAAATCCAGGGTCCAGGTACTTCAGAGTTAAGTGTTGGGAGTGTATGCTTGTGGAAGTGAGGGTCAGACAAAAGATCTAGAGTCAGGAGAGAAAGTCCAGGATCAAGGGGGGTTGCGTGCAGGCCGGGGCTTAGGAACCACCCAGAAGTTATGGGTGGAGAATCCACCCCATGTGGGTGGAATGACGCACCCCGCCGGTGTCCGCACTCACCCGAGGCGAAGCGCCGTGGTTCTGGGCAGCGGACTGAAGACAACAGTGAGCTGCAGACTCTAGGTAGCAGAGCACGCAGGGCCGCCATGCTGGAGAGACGATTTGTTCCGCCCACAGAATCGCCCCGCCTGCAGAATCGCTCCGCCCCAGATCCCAAGACTGAGGAAGACGGAAGCTAAAAAAATGGACCCGTGACCTAGGCGGGGTGGTACAGAGGGCAGAATGGGGCAGCGTGGGGTGCTGGGCTGCGGTTCTTTCAGTAGTCTGTTAATTGCATCATTTAGGTGGTGTGCCCTTGGCGGGTGCCCAGTTTATGAAGCCAGGCTGGGAGACCTGGCTGTGCCCTTTCCCCTGTGATGGCCGTGTCCTTTCGGTCTTGACCACTGGAAGGCGCGATTGCAGATAGAGCAATAGAGCATAAAGCCCTAAAGTGTGAGGCGGTTCTGTTTAGTTTTGTGTCAGGGTCTTACTACATAGCCTTGGCTGGCTTGGAACTCTCCTCATGGGCAAGGTTGTTTCTCGGTCTCACAGAGATCTGTTTGTCTCTGCCTTCCAAATGCTTGGATTAAAGGCAAGAGCCCTTATACCCTGCTCCAAAGGTATTCTTTACATGACAACTGACTAGCTTCATAGCACCAGGTGAGGAATAGCTGTGTATTTACAAGATGAGAAGATTTCATATAAATTTAAAAGAAAGCCAACGTTTTGTTCACGTAAATTATCTTGAATTACAACTTTAAAATGTTTAGCAAGTATTATCAGTTTATTTGTAGATAGGGATAAAGGACAGAACTTAGAGACAAAAGAAAACTTGATACTCTTGTGCTGGGAAGCCTTTGTGAACCCCAAAAGACCTCCAAGGAGCCGTTTCAATGTAATAGGGTCTCTTTTTTACAAGCTCCGGCTTGGGCTCTCCTCCAACCCTACCCTGACACAGCAGGATGGGAAGGGAAGGTGGAGCAGCCTCGAACCCTCAGCGGACAAGGTTTTACAAGAAATGGAAGTAAATGAGGGGGTATCCATCCTGGGAAGTATCTAACTGAATGTCTATTGTAAGCCAACTGTATACAATTACAAAGGGTCTGAAGGTGCATCTGAAACAATCAGGCTAATCATTGTTTTACTGTTGCTAGGAAGTAGCTACAGCGTAACTGGCCAAGGACAAGCCATGGGGTCTTTTCTGGTAAGTGGGTACAACTTGGGTTCAGCTGCAGGTCAAGTTCCCCGGCTTTTCTTTTTTTCTTTAAGATAGACCAAGGTTTGGCCTCTCAGTACTTTAAAGAAAACAATCCAAATCAGAATAGAACAGTCAGCAAGCTTTATTTCAAGACTAAGATAGAATAAAAAGAGAAGGGGTTGGAGAGATGGCTCAGTGGTTAAGAGCACTGACTGCTCTTCTGAAGGTCCTGAGTTCAAATTCCAGCGACCACATGGTGGCTCACAACCATCCATAATGAGAGCTGATACCTTCTTCTGGGGTATCTGATGACAGCTACAGTGTACTTACATATAATAAATAAATAAATCTTTTTAAAAAGAATATAAAGAGAAACATATCACAACAAACTTTTGCTCCAGGTCTCTGGGTTAGCATAGGCTAGGCAACCATGACAGTTCCAAAATGAAATGTCTCGAACACAGTTTATTTAGCAACCCAGGGCTGGTGTTGAGGTTAGGTGCCTAATATTCTCTTGAGTTTAGGAACAAAGGAAGAAACACCTAGAGAGTGAGAATATTGTATTTGTCAGGGTTCTCAAAAGGAATAGGACTGATAGAAAACACACACACACACACACACACACATTTTCTGATTGTCTGGGATGCTTTAAAAACTTCAAATATTGGGCTGGAAAGATGGCTCAGTAATTAGGAGCACTGGCTGCTGTTCCAGAGATCCTGAGTTCAATCCCCAGCAATGGTGGCTTGCGAACATCTATCATAAGATCTGGGACTCGTGTGTGTGTGTGTGTGTGTGTGTGTGTGTGTGTGTGTGTATGTGTGTGTGTGTGTGTGTGTGTGTGTGTGGCTTACAGGCTTTGGCTCAGTTAACCCAATAGTGACTGTCTCCTGATAGCAAGTTCAAGGATCCGTCCACAAGGCTGGAGGGGTCAGCTCGTCTTCAGTGTAGTTGGAATCCAGAAGAAGTAGGCTCTAATATCAATGAGGGAATCCTCAGGATCAGGATGTACAAACTGGCCAGTGAGAGTGAGGGTGAACAGGCAACAGGCAAAAGCTTCTTTCTTCTGTGCTCTTCATATAGGTTGCATGAGAGCGTGTGATCTAGATACAGGCTGGCCTTCCTATATCAAATGATCCAATCAAGAAAAACTCCTCACAGATGTTTCCTGGGATGCAGTCACATTGGTAATTAAGAATAGCCATCACAACTATCAGGGACTTTAGCAAAATTAAAAACCTCTGTTTCAAAGGAGACCATCAGGTTGAGACACAAGACACAAGCAGGATGAGAGAAACTTTTCTACAAGTCTTACATCTGGTAAAGGTCAAGAACATATAACACACTTTTTTTTTCTCTTGAGACAGGGTTTCTCTGTATAGACCTGGCTGTCCTGGGACTCACTCTGTAGACCAGGCTGGCCTGGAATTCAGAAATCTGCCTGCCTCTGCCTCCCAAGTGCTAGGATTAAAGGCATGCCTGGCCACATAACACACTCTTACAACAGAATGGGAAAAGATATCGGAAGTACAAAGAACAAAAGATGAACTTACATTTCTTCACTAAAGACATATTGTTTGAGGGATATTAGAAGATGCTCAACATCATTAGTCTTTAGGGAAATACAAATCAAACCCACTTCAAACCTATAAGGTTGACTACAATAAAAAAAATTTTTTTTAAGTCAACAGTGAGTGTGGGAAAGCATGTAGAAAAAAAGTTAGAGCCTTTAACATTGGCAGTGTTTTGGGAATATTTTTAGATGAGCACTTGGACATCAATGAGAATGGAAAAGAGGGGATGTCATCAGTGAGCCGGAGCCAGGACAGCTCCTAAAAGGCTTTGAAGCAGAGTCTAGTTTGTATTTTCATTGTATATTCCAAAGCCACAAGGTGGGGTGGGCAAGCAAGCAAGATTTTACACAGAAGCCTGTGTGGCAGTCAGCAGGTTGTTAAGGACAATGACTCATTGTTTCAGATAGCAATTGAAGTCATGCTTGCCAAATAGGCAGAACAAGCAGTGCTTTATGAAAGTCACTAAATAAATCAATAAGTCAGTACCTGACAATGGTCTTTCCTGCCTTACTCAGTGATGGGAGTACAAATTGGTGTGGCCACTTGGTCTTTGTGAGGTGCGGGTACATGTTCCTGGAGATTGAACTCTGGCCTACATTATCTTGCCTGCCCTTGTCTCAAAAGTTAAAACAGCAAACCAACATCTAGGTGCATACTCAAGAGAAATGAAAACAGCCCCACAGCAGCTCCTAGGTACATAGTAGCAAATAATCAGAAGGACTAAAAAATATAAATGGCCTAAATGTTCATCAAACATTCTATATTTGTATAATGGACACTGTGTCAGTTAGGGTTTTACTGCTGTGAACAGATACCATGACCAAGGCAAGTCTTATAGAGGACAACATTTAACTGAGCTGGCTTACAGGTTCAGAGGTTCAGTCCATTATCATAAAGGTGAGAGCATGGTAGTGTCCAGGCAGGCATGGTGCAGGAGGAGCTGAGAGTTCTCCATTTTCATCTGAAGGCTGCTAGCAGAATAAAGACTTCCGGGTGTCTAGGGTGAGGGTTGCCCACGCCCACAGTGACACACTTACTCCAACAAGGCCACACCTCCTAGTAGTGCCACTCTCTGGGCCAAGCATATACAAACCATCACAGACACCTTAGATTTTTTTTTAAAAAAAGATTTACTTATTTTATGAATGTGAATACACTATTGCTCTCTTCAGACACACCAGAAGAGGGCATCAGATCCCATTACAGATGGTTGTGAGCCATCATGTGGTTGCTGGGAATTGAACTCAGGACCTCTGGAAGAGCAGTCAGTGCTTTTAACCACTGAACTATCTCTCCAGCCCCTGCCCCCAGCCTTAGATTTATTTTTTTAAAGATGGGGTCTTCTATATAACTCTTGCTGGCCTAGAATCTGCCTAATCTTTGCCTCACAAATGATGGTATTAAAGGCACACAGTACCATACTTGATTACTTAGGTATTAACATATTCAAATAGATACCTTTGAATATGTTAGAATGTACAGGGGAGATTGAAGGTGTAGCTCAGTGGTAACATTCTTGCCTAGCATGCACAAAGCCTTAAAGTCCACCGTAAATACAGCATATATATGATGAAATGGTGTAAGTACTGGTGCACACTGTATGTGGAAAACCTTGAGAACATGCCTCATCCTATCTAAATCTTTATATGAACCATCCAGAATAGTGTAATGAAAAGGTTTTGAACTCGGTTGTGGTGCTGGCTGTACAACTCTGCCAGTATGCTGAAAGCCACTGGCTTGCACTTGTCATGTGGGTGAAGTGCATGCAAATTCCATATTGATAAGACTATTTTTTTTGAAGAACAAGCCCAGTTTGGTTTAGTCACATGGGAGATATCATCTGCGGTGTTAGACACAGCCCCCCCCCCACCTTTGGACAAGCATAGTAGTCTCCAATGGCCTGTTTATGAGCATATGACTACCTCATCTGCAGGGCAGCCTTTGATTCAGACTGGTGCTCTATATCTAGGGGATGAGAAGTACTATTGTCTGCTTGGGGTGAGCCCTGGACCATCAACAGGGTGGCCCAAGAGGAGATAAGGAGTTGGTGAGGGAGGAGTGAATCAGGCACTGTGGTCAGGGGAATCTTGCAGCTCTGACTTACTAGGAATCAGATTGCTTCTTTATTTATATAAGTTTCACAGAACAAAGACAGACTAATGATCATCCAAGAAGCACAGATTAAATTATTTTTCTCTGGACATGTGCTTGGTTTTTTGTTTTTTTTTTTTCATTACATGTTCAGGGATACAAATTCAGTCACAGACAGGAAGCATAGATAGAACAAATTTTATTTCTATTATTAGCCCTATAACTCTAGTTCAAAGAATCTACATAGTGTCTCTGCTAAAACAAACACATTTATTATCTGCAGTCTGCTTTTAGGCTGGCAGCATTTGCAGGATTGTTTGTTTGTTTGTTTGTTTGTTTAGATTTATTTATCATGTCTACAGTCTGCATGTATGCCTGCAGGCCAGAAGAGGGCACCAGATCTCATTAAAGACGGTTGTGAGTCACCATGTAGTTGCTGAAAATTGAACTCAGGATCTCTGGAAGAACAGCCAGTGCTCCTAACCGCTGAGCCCAATATTTGCAGTTTTTAAAGCATCCCAGACAAACAGAAAATATCTGAGCTGGTCTTTTTATGAGTAGCAAATACTAACAGCTAACTCCTGTTAGGAATCATTTCACCATCTACACTCTAAAGTAGGAAAAGATTATTTTAGTTAATCTATCTTATTTATTGACTTCTATTCCTCCTGGGGTGTACCCTGTACAACCTTCTTTCTTTAAACTACATTTTCAGAGAGCTCTGAGAATATCATAAAAAGAGGCAAGAATCTGTTACTAATTCTCTTGGCCAGAGTTGTCAACTATCTCTGTTTGCCAGTACCATTCATACTGTTTGAGTTTGCTTGGTAGCAAACTAAGCAGAATCCAAGAAGATTCCTGGAGTCATGGCCTCATTACAAATTGCTAGCTTTTGCCTATTTGAATGTCTTAGTCAGGGTTTGTATTCCTGCACAAAACATCATGACCAAGAAGCAAGTTGGAGAGGAAAGGGTTTATTCAGCTTACACTTGCAAATTACTGTTCATCACCAAAAGAAGTCAGGACTGGAACTCACCCAGGGCAGGAACTTGGAGGCAGGAGTGGATGCAGAAGCCATGGAGGAATGCTGCTTGCTGGCTTGTTTCCTCAGCCTTGCTCAGCTTGCTTTCTTATAGGACCCAGAACTACCAGCCCAGGGATGGCACCACTCACAATAGGCTGGGCCCTCCCCACTTGATCACTAATTGAGAAAATGCCTTACAGCTGGATCTCATGGAGGCATTTCCTCAAGGGAGGCTTTCTCTGTGGTAATTCCGGCTGTGTCAAATTTGACACACAAAACCAGCCAGTATACTGAGCTTATGACAATCTCCAAGGAATAAGGAAGAGTTCCAAATAGTGACTAGATAAAGTTAGTTCCATAAAAGCAGAAAAAGACTCAGACATAACTTTCTTGGGAAAACACATAAAATGAGTCACAATGCAGAAAGTGCCCAAGAACACAACACACAAAGACCAAAACCTAAAATTGAGAGATGGAATGACAGCAATCTCAGCATTCTGCTCAGCTTTGCTGGGACTGTGTCAAGCAGCTGTGCTGGCTTCATGAATTTGCCGTTTTCAGAGGATACAGCTGTTCAAACTGTCCCTGCTGTATACCACTGGAGGCCCTAGGTGTTACTACCAGCCGCTTGGTTCAAAGTTTCCACCTCAACTTTCCTGTATCCCACAGAAATTAAAAGAGGAATTGGTAAATGACAGTTTGACCGAAGACTCTGCCTTTCCTCTAGAAGGGTCACAATTGTACAGGGAAGGCCAGGCATAGTGGAGTGCATGGCTACCCCGTTAGGCAAATGCAGAAAAAAGGTTCAGGAGTTCAAGATCAGTCTTGCCTACATAGCAAGTTTCACGCCAGCCTGAGCTAATCGAGATCCCCATTTTTCATGATCGTGATCCCTCCCAAACATAAAACCAGTTACATAGAGAAAAGATGAAAGAAAAGCCAGGAAATATACACATTGACTGAGATAGAATAACTTATCCAGTCTGTTCTCAAAGGGAAGGGTACTTGGGTCCCAGGCTATTCTCCATTAACAGAATTTTAAAAGATCTTCTACTTACCTTGTAACATACATTTAACTGAGGTATCTCCATGCTATTGATCCCTAACTCTCTTTCCCACTCCCCCAAGCACCTTCAACATATCCCCTCCCCCTTCATGCACCTGCTCCTGTTTGTAATCAACTGAATCCAATTGGGCTGCTTGTTAGAATGTTGATAGATCTTGGCTTGAAACTGTGTAGGTTGTCAATGCTGCAGCATGTTCATGAGTACGGTGGCCATGTCATGGCCAGAAGTCAGCATTTCATAGCACTCTTCTTGATCCTCTGGTTGTTACATTTTAAAAAAAAACTTTAAAAATATTGATTAGTTTTTAGTTTATGTGTGGGTATCATTCATGTATGGATGCCCATAGAGGTTGGAAGGGGGAGTTGGATTCCTGGAGCTAGAGTTATGGTGCTTGTGAACTACCTGATGTGGATGCTTGACTGGGAACTGAACTCCAGTCCTCTGGAAGAGCAACATGGGATCTCTCCACTCCGTGGCTCTTACACTCTTTTCCTTCCCACTCCTTGACATTCCCTGAGCATTGAGGGTGGGAGGTGGGGAGGTTGAGACAGATGCTTCATTTAGTGTTGTACACTCAAAGGTCACTTATTCTCAGCTCATGGACTAGTTGTGAGTCTCTGTACTAATTTCTGCCCACTGCAGAAGAAGCATCTCTTGCCAAGGTTGAGAGCAGCATGAGTCAGTGGGCAAAAGCAAACATTTAAAAGACCGTCTCTGATAGCACAACAATTTAGCAGCACAGCAGAGGCCCCTGCTTCCCTCCAGGGCCTAAGGGTCCTAAGCTTCAGCTCTGCTTTGCTGTAACAAGCATGACTTCCTCCCTTTGGAACAGGCCTCAAGTCTAATCCAAAGCGGATTGTTATCTTCATAGCCTTTGTGCTACTGTTGTGCCAGTGGGCACGTCTTACCTGGCAGGCCAGTACTGTAGCATGTGGGAACTGACACAGAACAATGCCACTGATAACTTTTCTCCTACAGCAGCCTGCGTAGCCACTTTTGACACTACGCAAACTAGCCAGCAGGAGGGAAGTTTTCATGTCAGTTTCAATGTGATTTTCTATGTCTTGTGAAACCAACTTGTTAGCTGTTTTAAGACTGGGTAGAGGAAAATGGTGAGTTTTAAAAACTGGCATTTTGAGTGAACCAGACTAGGTGGTTCTTTGTCTCCAGGTCAGGTTCCTTGATGTAGGGTGGGATGTCTTTGGTATCTCTGCTCTGGAGGGCAGCTTCAGCTCCCAAGTTCCAGTTAAGCACACCAACAAGAGTGATGTTCTAGGAGCTGAGGGGAGGGCATGTGCCTCCTACCCTCTACAACCCTCTTGAGACACGGATTTATGCATAGTTCCCATCTGTGTCAGAGCCATCGCCTCCTACCCATAGCATACAACCAGTAAGCTTTATTTCCTATGCCACCTCTATCAGCTCTGAGTGAGTGAGGGGATCAAGTACGCTGGGCAAGGGCATTTTTGCCCCTCAGCCTGCGAGTGCTGAGTGGTTGGCTAAAACAGTGTTCTCGGTTTACAAGATCTCTGTCTTCGTGTGCTTTGGGTCAGCATGGGGGTCCAGGACAGAACTTATCGTCTAAGCAGGTTGTTTCTCTGTGAGCCGACAGACCAGTGGAAAGGAGACTAGTGCTATAGCGCACTCTCTGCTTATACGAACCAGGAAGGGTGCTTCTGGGAGACTGTGCATCTCTGTAGGGTTCTTGGCTCACACCGCCCCCTAGCAGCTGCAGCCACACCCCTCTTAAGGAGACTATGGGCGGGTCCAAACAGGAGGAGTGCTGCTCAGAGCACCTGGAGCTTGAGCGCTTCCGGGAATCGCAAGCCTACGTGGATGACACAGTGAAGGCCAAGGGACATCCACCTGCCCTCCTCCGGCCCAGTTCCGAATGTTCACTAAGGCTGTCTGGATCTTGTCTTCCTTCCGCCTTGTTCCCCTCCCCCAGCCCCAGCTCCCCCTAGGCCCCGCCCCTTGTCCCACCTCCAGCCCCACGCACACTCACTCTCTCCTTTCTACACAACCCCGCCTTCTTCCCCGCCTCTGGCCCCGCCCCACCCGCCTCTGCTGAGAGCCTAAGGCCACGGGTCGCAGGAGGACCCTGAGCAAGCCATGGCGTCTCCCGGCCCGCGGGTGCTGCTGGTGGGCGGTGGCATCGCGGGGCTGGGCGCTGCGCAGAGGCTCTGCGGCCACCGGGCTGCTCCACACCTGCGAGTCCTGGAGGCCACCGCCGGCGCCGGGGGCCGCATCCGCTCGGAACGCTGCTTCGGTAACCGCTCCTTGGTCGACCCCAGACCCCATCCGGTTCCTAATGAGCCAGGAAGCCTTCCTTTTTTTGGCTCCCGGAGTAAAGGAACACACACCCACGTTCACTGAGCCTGGAAAGTCAACTGCCCAAAGTTAGTAGAGTACTCTCTAGGGAAGGCACCCTAGGGTCCCGCAGTTGCTTTGCTCAGCTTTGGGGATTCCTCCTTAAGTGAAGGAAGCCTGTACAGGTTGTCTCTTTCCCACCTCGCACCCCCAGAAGTTCCCTAAATCTGGGTCTGACCAAGCCTTGTCTTTGGGAACCACATGACCCTGAGGGACAGGACCCTTGGTCCTGGTATACAAGGGGACCATGTGACTCTCAAGGTGTTCCTAGAGTATGCTTGCGAAAGGGTGGGGCTGCTTTTTCTCGGGAGAGGACTTCCAGGTAGCTTTTCCTGTGCCCTCCTAGGTGGTGTAGTGGAGCTGGGTGCACACTGGATCCATGGTCCCTCCCAGGACAATCCTGTCTTCCAGCTGGCTTCGGAGTTCGGGCTCCTGGGGGAGAAAGAATTATCGGAAGAGAACCAGCTGGTGGAGACAGGAGGGCACGTGGCCCTGCCCTCCATGAGCTGTACCAGCTCTGGAACAAGTGTGAGCCTGGAGCTGGTGACAGAGATGGCCTCTCTGTTCTATGGACTGATAGACCAGACCCGAGAATTCCTGAATGAATCTGAGGCCCCAGTAGCCAGTGTTGGAGAGTTCCTGAAGAAGGAGATAAGTCAGCAGGTGGCTAGCTGGACTGAGGATGAAGACACGAAAAAGCTCAAGCTGGCTATCCTAAATACCTTCTTCAACATAGAGTGTTGTGTGAGCGGCACCCACAGTATGGACCTGGTAGCCCTTGCACCATTTGGAGAGTATACAGTGCTGCCTGGGCTGGATTGCATCTTGGCTGGGTATGAGCCATAACCCTGTCAGCTCTGCCCATACCGTCCAGGCAGAGGCACTAGACTGGTGAAAGGAGGGGAAAAGGGGAAAGAGGAGGAGGCTTGGAGTGGGCAAGTGAGGGCACTGCTCTCCCCATTCAGAGAGATTGGTTTCTCCTTCTCCTAGTTGTGTTTGTTTAAGCAAAAAATGCATCTAGGGAATTGAGGAGGGAATATCTTGAATGCTCATTTCTTCTGATATCCTAGCGTAGCTCATGTGCCAGGTGTTACTCAGGGGCCTTCAGGTGCAGAGAAGCCAAACAGGTTCTTTCCCTATGGCAGGCAGGCTGTGCATGCTTCCAGGAACAAAGATATTGATTGGGCGGGGCTGCTCCCCCATACCCCCCAACCCTCTCCCCCAACATCAAACCCAAGGCTTCTGTCTAGGAGATAGGATTTTGTGATGCAGGAAGTGTACAAACCTGTGGCTTTTGTGGTGGTGGGGAGCTCTGGTTCTCATGGGAACTAGTCAGTGTTGTGTTCATTGGCTTATTTGACCCTCATTAGCCAGGAGGTAGACGTTAATGGCTCTGTGTTTTAAGGGGTTGCCTTTCTTTTTGGCTCTGAATGATGCTCCTCTGGATGCTGGTGGCATCTCGGGTGGCTTATTTCTGCCAGTTACCCTTCCGGGGCCTGCTTCTCTACACATCAACTTCTGTATCTCCTAGTGGCTACCAAGGACTTACCAACTGCATACTGGCTTCCTTGCCCAAGGACACGATGGTTTTTGACAAGCCGGTGAAGACCATTCACTGGAATGGGTCCTTCCAGGAAGCTGCTTTTCCAGGGGAGACCTTCCCCGTGTTGGTGGAGTGTGAAGATGGTACCTGCCTGCCTGCACATCATGTCATCGTCACGGTGCCATTAGGTAGAACTCACTTTTCCTTATTAAGCTGCCTGTGTATATCCCTATCCCAGGCAATCCCAGGCATCCCAGGCCTCTGGTTTTTCTTCTCCTTCCTTGGCTCTGGGTATTTACTGAGCTGTTGAGTTCATGTTTTCATGCTAAGGATCTCCAGGTGGATGAAGGTACTCCACTATAATTTGTAACAGTTGTAGCCATCCTGCCTCAGCCTCTTGAGTGCTGCAGTCACCGCACTGCCATGCCTGGCTGATATTGTCTTGTACAGAGATATCATTATTAATAAATGCTGGTGGGAACTCAGTACTTCTTACTTCCCTGTGCTCATGTGGCTACATCTTCATAGACTGCAGGAGTGGTTTGTTCTTGAAGATCTAGATAGAATGACTTTTCTCCCCATGCCCTGTGTATGGGGAAACTGTCTCTGTCATGTGCCTGGGTATGGTCTTGCAGGCTTCCTGTTGTGCTAATTTTCTTCCTTCCTTTTTGAAGCTTTAACTTTTATTTTGAGACAGGGTCTCACCATGTAGGCCTGGATGGCTTGGAACTCACTATGTAAGCCATGCTTGTGTCAGACTTAGAGATCCACCTGCTTATGCCTCCGAAGTGCTGGGATTACAGGCCTTCTTGCTTTTGAATTGGCTTCAAGCAAATGCTCTCTCCTCTGTTTTGTCTCTGTTGTTTGTTGGACTGTGTGCTGTTTCTCTTTTCTTTTTTTCCTACTTAGACTCATCTAAGTGTATTCAGTGGCAGAGTGTTTGCATCGATGAGGCCCTGGTTCAATTTTCTAGCAAAGTAAAGAGCAAAACAAGCTTCCTGGTGAAATCTGTGTGGTGACCACCACAGACTGCCCCTGAGTAGTGTGACTGGCAGTGAGAGAGAGGAGGTCGGGAGTGAGCTGTTCCTACAGGGTCTTACTTAACTGTCCCTCTGTGAGTAGGGAGCCCATAGTTTCCCTCCAGTATGGTAGCAGTCAACCTTGAGTCCTGATGGCCAGGTCCAGCCTTTGGAATTTGTCTCAGGTACCCGAAAGAATGTACGAGATGTTTAGAAGCACTTTTCTCTATATAATCAGGACAGACTCCTGTTGATATAGATTCTAGTCAAAACCTAACTTATTTATTTACTTATTTATTCTTTTATATCTGTCTTACCTTGTAGCTCCTGCTGTCCTGGACTCACTATGTCCAGACCAGGCTGGCTTTGAACTCACAGAGAACCATGCCTATCACTGCCTCCTGAGTGTTGAGATTAAAGACATGCATCACAAAACCTGTCTTAAAACTACATCTCATTCTGAATTGCAGGTTTTCTTAAAGAACATCAAGATACCTTCTTTGAGCCACCACTGCCTGCCAAAAAGGCAGAAGCCATCAGAAAACTAGGCTTTGGTACCAACAACAAAATCTTCTTGGAGTTTGAGGAGCCTTTCTGGGAGCCCGACTGCCAGTTCATCCAGCTGGTGTGGGAAGATACATCACCCCTACAGGACACAGCCCTCTCACTCCAAGACACCTGGTTCAAGAAGCTCATTGGATTTTTGGTCCTGCCTCCTTTTGAGTATGTATGCATCCAGAAGCTCTAGGGAAGCCCTTGCTGGCCACTAGTCTTAGTCTATTGGAGGACTCAGCTGTGTATCGTTCACTGCCAGGTATTTCTAAGTGTTTAATTGGAGGAGGGGCATTACTCCTGAAGTGTTGGTTACAGATACCCTGGCTCCCTGAGAGACAAATGGAGGCCCAGAATGTGTGTGTGTGTGTGTGTACATACACACACATATATATATAATTGAAACTGTATATTTGAAGTATGGATCTGTCTATACCTGTAGAAATAGTACTTAGATGGGCACTAAATCACCTTCTACATAATGGAAGCAGAGACCCACAGTTAGCCAGGCATTCTGATACATTCCTGTAGTCCTAATACTAGGTAACCTGAGGCAGTAAGAACATAAGTTTGAATATGTCAGACTCTATCTAAAAAGGACAGACAGACTGACCTACAGATGAAGGTTTTGACTAATGGCTCAGCCATCCTATAAAGGAGTGTACTTTTTCTAGGTACTATGTGTCCCCGAGCATAGCCTAGGATGAGGACTGATGTCTGATAATATCAGAACATACTGAACTGTTGTCATGTGAAGGAAGGAGTGCACACTCCACTTAAGAGATCTGGCAAGAAAGGGCCATGTTCTCAGCCTAGAAGACTAGGATCGGTGGCAGCAGGAGCCCACAGCTGCAGAGCAGCCTTCCACCTGGGAGGGAAGGAGAGAGCGAGCTATTTTCACAGAAGTTCAACTGACTATCCAGATGGGAACAGATCATCTGCCATTATCTGTTCTTCAATAGGGACTTAGACTTTCTGTCCCACTAGCATTGAAAAACTACATTTTCTGAAAAATCACATCAATTTTATTCCCTTCTTTTGTTACTACTACTACTGCTTCTCCTCCTCCTCCTCTTCTTCCTCCTTCAAAAGGTTTGCTATGTGGATGTTTTCTCTGCATGTATGTCTGTGTGCCATGTGCTTACAAAGCTTAAGAAGCCAACAGCAGGTGTCAGATCCTTTGGAACTCCAGTTAGGGATATATGTTAGGTACTGTGTAGATGCTGGGAACTGAACCCTGGCCCTCTGGAAGAGAAGCCAGTATTTCTTTATCACTGAACTTTCTCTTCTGCCCCAGTCTTTCTTTTTCTTCCAACCCTGACTATGTGTGGATAAAGATCCATATCAATGAGTGCAGAGGTAGCTAAGACTCCCGTGCCTTCTCCTCAGCCAGTTATCAACGGGAATTGAGAATGAACAAAACCCTGCCACTTTTTAAATTCAATTTGTTTGAGAAAATATGCTTGCCTCCTCCAGTCTCTGTGTATGCATATGTGTATGTATGTATGCTTACTGACTTTGTCGAGACCAGGGGTGGATCACAGGGATCTTCCTCTATAACTCTGCACCCTATTTTTGAGACAGGGTCTCTCACTGAACCTGTAGCTCATTCACTGACTTTCGCCTCTCCATAACTGGGGCTATTCAGAAAATGTTGGTTCAGGCAGCAATGTCAAAAGTTAATTAATATCACCACTGACACCAGAAAACTGTCAGTATCCTGAAGCTTTTACACTGATGACAACATATACAGTTTTGCTGAAATTCTGGCTTTTGCTTGAGAGCTTAAATTTCATTGTTATCAATACATATTATGCACTTTTTTTCCTGAGAAAATAATCTGCTCAGTATCATGGTTGGCCAGATGTCCTTATAGGTAAGGAAGGTAAGTGTGAAGGAAGCAGCTTCTGACTCAAACACAGCATACCAGAAATCCTTTATACCTCTTCCCATTTCTTCAGACATACAAAAATGCACCCAATGGCCAAAATTTAATAAAATCAGATTTTTTTTTAAAAAAAGATTTTATTTATTTTATGTATGTGAGTATACTGTAGCTATCTTCAGACACACAAGAGGGCATCAGATCCTATTAAAGATGATGGTTGTGAGCCACCATGTATTTGCTGGGAATTGAACTCAGGACCTCTGGAAGAGCGGTCAGTGCTCTTAACCACTGAGCCATCTCTCCAGCCCCCAAATCAGTAACTCTTACTATTTCATTAAGGATCTTCTCAAATGAAATCAGCATCCACCCCATCCCCTACCCCAATGCACATGGTGGTGAAGAATATGAAGCCTCCATCTTCTGAGGGACAGTTTCCTTGCACATTGGGTACAAGTGACAAGGTAGAAATGGTGCATGCTGCTTTAGGGTTGTGAAAATAGCTGGATACTTTGAGAGTCAAGACTCTAGGAGAGCTCTGGGGGACTATTCTACATGGTGGTGGCCCTGGCATAGTGTGTGTGTGTGTGGCCAGCAGACCTGTCTCTGATCTTTCTGTTTCTATAGGTCTTCACATGTACTCTGTGGGTTTATCGCTGGGCTGGAGTCGGAGTTTATGGAGACTCTGTCAGATGAAGAAGTGCTTCTGTCTCTAACTCAAGTACTCCGGAGAGTGACAGGTACTCACCATTTATGTATATATGTATGTGTGTGTGTGTATATTTTGTATTCCTCACTTGTTTCTTTTTTATTTTATTTTTATATGGTATTTATTTATTTTATGTATACAAATACTCTATCTGCATGTACACCCCCATGCCAGAGAGGGCATCAGTTCATATTATAGATGGTTGTGAGCCACCATATGGTCACTGGGACTTGAACTCAGGACTTCTGGGAGAGCAGTCAGTGCTCTTAACCCTTGAGCCATCTCTCCAGCCCCCAACTGTATCTCTAAAGAGGAAGTAAACTTGCAGCAGAGAAGAAGGAATTCCCCTCTGCACATCTCCTAGACAACTTTCTTTCTGGGCAGTGGACAAGCCATGGTTTGCAAACACTTTGCAGTTTTCTTTTCTTTTTTTTTTTTAATTTCGAGACAGTGTTTCTCTGCATAGCCCTGGCTGTCCTGGAACTCAATCTGTAGACCAGGCTGGCCTTGAACTCAGAAATCCACCAGCCTCTGCCTCCCAAGTGCTGGGATTAAAGGTGTGCGCCGCCACTGCCTGGCACTGTAGTTTTCTTTTCTAAAATATTCTGCCCAAAATAAATGCAGTTGTCCTTAGTCAGGTGCTTTCAGGTAAGGAAACTGACAGGAGGCATCTCACGGTGTTGCTTATTGGCACCAGCTGTCCCTGTGTTGCATGGGAGAGCAGCTAAGACAGGATGCCTCTTAGGGAAACAAGCACTGGCTTGGTTTTCTTCCAGGTCAGTGAGAATTCTGAGTTAACATAACTCTGTGTTTCAGGAAACCCAGAATTGCCAGCAGCCAAGAGTGTGCTGAGGTCTCGATGGCACAGTGCCCCATACACCCGAGGTTCCTACAGCTATGTGGCAGTGGGCAGCACTGGCGATGACCTAGATCTGATGGCTCAGCCCCTCCCTGCAGATGGAACTGGCACCCAGGTATAGTGGCCTGCCTTGGTGTGGAGCACTGGAGATCCTGCTGCTAACTAAGGCCTGAAGGTTATGTGGTGTGAGTGATGGCTGGGATCTCATAGACACAGAGCCAGTTTTTTTCTTTTTCTTTTTGTTGTTGTTTGTTTTGAAAGTAGGGGTAAATGTGTGGCATACACTCACAGTCTCAGCACTCAGGAGGCAGAGGCAGGAGGACCGTTTAGAGTCCACAGCCAGCCTGGTCTATTGAACAAGTTAAGTGGGAGGGTGGAGCGGGTAAAGGGGGTGGGGAGATGGGGGCCAGCCAAGGCTAATAAGACTGTGTCTCAACAAACTCAGACCCAGATTAAGAACTTAAAATGTGTTATTCGTATCAGAATTACACATACCCATAGCTTGAGGAATTGCACAGTGCTGGCTGTAGCAATAAAATGAAACAAAAGTAGCCGGTAGGGAGCCCCGTGTTCTCCCCAGACTATGCTTTCAGCTCTTTCCTTTCTTTTTGCATTGGGGCTGAAGCCCTGAGCACACCAGGCAAATATGCTACCACTGATTGACATTCCCCCCAACTCTCCACCTGGTTCTAATATCAAAAGTCTAGGTGGGCCCGGTGGCTCATGCCTCTGTAATCCCAGCTAAAAAGATGACTACAGATTTTAGGCTAGTCTGGTTTATGAAATGAGAGTCAGTCCTGCCAGAAGCACATAGTGAGACTGTTTCAAAACAATTTAATTATGTGGAAACCATCAGCCGTAGAGAAGCAGGTAGAGCAGTGGGTGCCCACCCTCTACCACTACCTCCACTCTCTACCACAGTAGGCAGAATCCACCCACTGCCCCTTAACTTACTGAGTAGTTATCCCTGTAGATATTTCAATGTGTATCTCTAAGTATCACCTGGTATTCACTGCTCAGTTTGCCAGGTGTCTCACAGTCAGCTCGCTTATTGTCATGCCACTTTTAGTTGTAGGGAGGGACTTTAAACCAATCTGTGGTATATTAGGTTTAGCTGCACTCTCCCATGGTAGTTTAGCAACTCTTCTGATCATAGTTCAGGGACCTACCGCCTGGGTGTTTCTTAGTATTCACACCTGCCTGGCATGGGCAGTGATGACTTCTGCCCATTTGTAGATGCCCATGAATGGGCAGGGGCTCTGTTTTCTGTGTCTCTCTCCACAGCTGTCCCACTTGCATCCCTGTTCTAACTTGGCCTTTCCCTGCAGCTCCAGGTACTCTTTGCTGGGGAAGCCACACATCGGACATTTTATTCTACCACACACGGAGCTCTCCTGTCTGGCTGGAGAGAGGCTGATCGCCTCATTGGTCTGTGGGACTCACAGGTGGAGAAGTCCCAGCCCAGGCTGTGAATGCCTGCTGCTCTGCTCTACCACTCAGGCTGACCAAGCTCTCAGTTTGGTTTGAGGTTTGGGGATCTTACTGGTGGCTTTAATTTTGGGAAAGTGGTCTCGTTTCTCTTATCTGTTGGAGTCTGGCTTGGTCTGATCATAGATGCCCGGCTAAGTGTTATACACATAAAGCAGTTAACATTGCCCATGTGTAGAGTACTTTCTTTTTTATTTTTATTATTTAAATGCATTTTATATGTCAAACATATTAATAACAGTATTTTGAGAATCAAATAATACATACAAACCTGTTCAACTTTTATATTCATACCCTTTCAAACCCTAAAAATATTAATGAATATCTAATACTGTCCATAATTGAGGATCCTATATCTTATGTTGAGTACTAAATTGTTTCAAAACATACAAAATATTCTTTGGGAATTAAAATATTCTTTGGGAATTAAACATAGTAAAAGAGCATAAGCCAGGCAGTGGTGGTGCATGCCTTTAATCCCAGCACTTGGGAGACAGAGGCAGGTGGATTTCTGAGTTCAAGGCCAGCCTGGTCTACAGAGTGAGTTCCAGGACAGCTAGGGGGCTACACAGAGAAACCCTGTCTCGAAAAACCAAAAAAAAAAATAAAATATTAAAAATGAATCATTGAGAAATATATTCAAAAGTCCTTACATGATATCACCTGACATAGTGAGAGAGTATCTAAAATGCATTGTATATCTGTGTATATTTTCTAATAGTTTACTTAAAGATTATCAGTGTTTCTAGGAGAGAAATTATTTTGTCAAAGTATATTTTAAAAATTTCAAAATAGCAAAAACTCTTTGAAGTTAAACATTAAGAAAATGCTTATTTCAAGCAGAGAGAAAAATTATCAATATTTCCATGATGTATATAGAACATGATTTTAATATTTTCAACTGTTAATATTCAACAGACAGAATAATTATTTAAAGATATATTTCATTGATATGTTTCCCTTTTCATTTCTGATTTTATTAATTTAGATACTGTTTCTGTGCCCTATGGTTAGTTAGTCTGGCTAAGGTTTTAAGGTTTTATCTATTGTTTTTTGTTTTGTTTTGTTTTGTTTTTTTTTGGTTTTTCCGAGACAGGGTTTCTCTGTGTAGCCCTGGCTGTCCTGGAACTCACTCGGTAGACCAGGCTGGCCTCGAACTCAGAAATCCACCTGCCTCTGCCTCCCAAGTGCTGGGATTACAGGCATGCGCCACTACCGCCCAGCTAGGGTTTATCTATTTTGTTGATTTTTCTCAAAGAACCAGCTCCTGGTTTTGTTGATTTTTTTTTTTAAATAGTTCTTTTTGCTTCTATTTGGTTGATTTCAGCCTTGAGTTTGATCATTTCCTACAGTCTTATAGTACTTCTCATACTGCATCCAGTTCTCAACCTGTCCCCACCCAGTCTAGGTTCTGTCTCTTCCCCTTCTATCCCTAGTCCGTAGCTTTCCTCTCTGGGTTCTTTGGGCCTTAGGGCCTGTAGTTGCCCTTTGTCCTGTTATTGATGGTGTTTCCAGGGTTCCCACAGCTGTTGTCCAGGACCATGGCTAACAAATCCTTTGATCATTAAGGGATTGGTGACAGATGCCCTAGACTGGTAGGCTAAATGATCATGTAGAATCATGTAGATGACGAGAAGACTGGGTGAGGCAAGGAAATGACACATCCTACCCTGACCTGGCTTGGGGATTTGGGAGAAGGTGAAGAATAAAAAAAAAGGCTTAAGACTATTGGGGGGTAGGTTAGCCAAACACAGTGAAGGTGTAGGGAATAAGAGAATATGGAGTTAAAGGTGTTGAGGAGCCAGGTGTGTGGGGTAGATGTGAGGAGTGTGTTAAGTAGGGGGAGCCAGGTGTGTGGGGTAGGTGTGAGGAGTGTGCTGTGTAGGGGGAGCCAGGTGTGTGGGGTAGATGTGAGGGGTGTGTTAAGTAAGGGGAGCCAGGTGTGTGGGGTAGGTGTGAGGAGTGTGCTGGGCAGGGGGAGCCAGGTGTGTGGGGTAG
>NW_022196904.1:129343964-129344823 GCF_008632895.1 Mastomys coucha
GGTAGATGTGAGGGGTGTGTTAAGTAGGGGGAGCCAGGTGTGTGGGGTAGGTGTGAGGAGTGTGCTGGTCGGTCAGGTCTCTTGGATATTTTGCAGTCTGGTCTCATTGTCTTCACAGCAGTTGCAGAGGACAGGCCTGCTACTCCTGTTGTAGCTGTCACAAGGGCTTGCACATCTCCTCTGGAGGTGGTTGAGGCTGGAGAGGTTGGTGCAGCCAACCTATCTAGTGAGATATTGTCTCAAAAGGGTTGAACTAGAGGAACTTGCAGAGACCCTTGTCCCATCCTTGCACAACATGGTACTGACACTGGCTCCAGTTTTGGGAGGGCTGAGGGCCAGCCCTTCTGCTTGTATCTGTTATGTTTACACTTTGTTTTGTTTTGTTTTGTTTTTGAGACAGGGTTTCTCTGTATAACCCTGGCTGTCCTGGAACGCACTCTGTAGACCAGGCTGGCCTTGAACTCAGAAATCCGCCTGCCTCTGCCTCCCAAGTGCTGGGATCAAAGGTGTGTGCCACCACTGCCCGGCTATGTTTACACTTTTGAAACAGTTCTAGGCTTGCTTCTTCAGAGTCCAGTCCAGCTCTCTGCTTGATTCCTCATCCTTCAGGTCTTCAAGGCTTGCCCTAGCTCCATCCCAGCCATTTGTCATGAAGCATGTTATATCAAGAACACTTACTGCTTTAATGTCACCAGACTGCCCATGCAACACCATGGGCCATAACTCAAGGACTGAGAAAACACAGATCTTTCAAGTCTCTGTTGTTGACACTCAGGGGCACATTTCAGTTTTCAGAGGAGTGACTCAGGGGGACGGGGTGGGGTGGGGTGGGGTGGGGGAGCAGGCTTGCCAGGGAGGG
>NW_022196904.1:129344833-129364896 GCF_008632895.1 Mastomys coucha
GGCTTGCCAGGGAGGGAGGCCAGGAGGATCTGAGCTGCTAAGGATGGGGTGGGGCTCTTCCATGGTGGAGAATTGGCCTGACATACTTAGGACTTTAAACTTAAAAGCTGGGCACATCCTTCCACCGGACTCCCCCATTTTCCTTTTGAGGCAGCATCTCTCTCTGGCCCAGGTTGGCTTTGAATTTTCTATTCTGCCTCAGTCTCACAAGTGCTGGACTTATAGTGTGTATCGGTCTGCGGGTGGGAGTGGTACTGGGATCAAACCCAAGGCTTCCTGCATTCAAGGCAACCATTATAACATTGAGTTACATGTCAGCCCTTTTTATTTGAGATAGCGTGTCTCTTAGGGTAGTTTCTAATGCCTGGCTTCCCCTTGGCCGCCACCATCCTTAGCTGGTATCACAGGCCTGCTCCACCAGGAGCAGCTGGATTTACATTTAGTCTTACAGCTATGAACACTTCACTTTCATTGTATTAACAGGAATATCGTCAGTACTTAGAACAGTTACATTAAAATGTCACACTTGAAAAGAAAATGAAGGTATTACATGTATGTGTAAAACACTTGAAAGTTCTAAGAAAGGTCCAGGAACTGATAGGGGACAACTAAATTTCATTACATTGATTTATATGAGTATATGAGGGAGAAAGACGACTTTACTTTTGAGACAGGGCCTCATGTAGCTCAGGCTGACCTTGAACTCTTAATCCTCTTGCCTCTATGTCTATATGCTAGGGTTACTGGTGTGTGCTATCACACCTAGCTGAGACTTCTAATTTAAAGTTTTCTTTTTAGTTTTTGTAGCGCAAGCTACAAAGTGAGATAGTGTCTCAAAAGGAAGAAAAAAAGTGCCTAGATCAGGGCTGGTGAGATGGCTCAGCCGGTAAGAGCACTGACTGCTCTTCCGAAGGTCCTGAGTTCGGATCCCAGCAACCACATGGTGGCTCACAACCACCCGTAATGAGATCTGACGCCCTCTTCTGGTGCATCTGAAGATAGCTAAAGTGAATTACGCCGGAGCCAGCGGGGCCGGAGTGAGCAGGCCGGCAGAAGTTCAACAGCAGCCACACACATAATGATTCATGACCATCTGTACAGCTACAGTGTACTCATACACATAAAATAAATAAAATAAATCTTTAAAAAAAAAAGTGCCTAGATTTTAAGTTTAAGTTTCTAGGCCAATTCCCTACCATGGAGAAGCCACATCTTCACAGCCAGCGGCCCAAATCCTTCCAGCTTCTCTACAAACCCTAAAATTTTGGGCATGCTGGGCAAGCTTGTCATTCTCCATGCTATATATCTCCTCAAACCTGAAATATTTGGAATGTAGTGAAAAATCTCCAGATTGGGACTGGAGAGATGGCTTGGAGGTTAAAAATGATTGCTGCTATTGCAGGACTGAAGTTCAATTCTCAGCACCCAGTCAAGCTACTTAAAAGCACCTGTAATTTCAGGTCCAGAGGATGCACTGGTCTCTGTGGGTATCCGCTAACACATGGCATACACAGACACTTCAAATAAAAAATATAAATAAATAAAATTGAGTCTTGTTTTTGTTGTTTTCCCCTGTCTTACCATGTAGCGCTGGCTCTGGAATCCACCAGGCTGGTCTCAAACACTGAGAGTCACTTTCTGGCCTCTGCCTCTCTGGTGCTGGGATAAAAAGTGTGCGCCACCACAACATAGGAGCAAATATCAAAAAACCAATAACGTCTTTTCCAAAAAAAAAAAAGGAAAATATCTTCAAATTACTCAAAAGAACCTCACATAAGCTCAGGAATCTTGAGACTGGGGCAGCAGAGTCAGACCCAACACGTTCTGCTACTTACTGTTCGCCAACTGAGCGCTCCGAGTCAGGCGCATGCGCAGTCGCACGCGGAACTCAGGCACGCCGGAACCTTGTGAGCAGGTCCAGGTCCTGGCGGAGGCGGTCCGTCTGCGAGCTCTTCCGACACCAGTGACATGAGGCTGTGGCCGCAGGCGTGGGTTGCCGTCCGAGGCGCTTGGCGCGAGTGCTTCCCTCTGCAAGGTCACGATGTAGCACGCTGGTTCCCTGGCCACATGGCCAAAGGTGAGACCAGCGGGGTCTGCCGGCAGCACGGGCCCCGGTCCTGGCGGTCCCTTTGTTCGCCTTCCTGCGGTCGGGTTGGAGAGCCGTTTTGTGCTTGATACTTTGAGTCGCACTGAGTGGTTCCTTGAAGTCACATGCAAGCTGATGTTACACCTTGGCTCCAGGCAGCCGTTGATGGAGCGCGGCCCTGGGCTGCTGGTTGCTGTGGTCTTGGCTGCCGCTGCCATGCGATGTTACAGTGTGTGGCAGAAAGGCGTCAGGAGTGTGAGTGCGCAAGTGGCAGTTGTGGGGCGGAACCTCAATGATTTTGTGCGGTGAGGTTACTAAGTCAGCACAGTATCAGAAACTTCCTGATCCCGACCATTATATGTGAAGCATTCCTCCCAGAACCATTCGGTGCACCCTGGAACTTGACTCAGAATGCTCCCTTCTTTATCCCTGTGTGCGTTGATGGGTTCTCAGATGTATTCCCTTAGGAGAACTTAAAATTGCCCCCTTTGGCTGTTTCCTTAGTGTCCCTCTATCTTCTAGGACTAAAGAAGATGCAGAGCAGACTGAAGTCGGTGGATTGTGTTATCGAGGTTCATGACGCGCGGATATCCTTTTACGCTGTAGGAGAGAACTCTGTTTGACTCTAAAGGCAGCAGCAGGATGTTTTCCTGGTTCCTCTCCATCTCCTTTGGCAGTCTAGTCTGTTCTGCCTCCGGTCCAGTCATGTGCCTACAGCTGTGACAGCTTCTTTTGTAATTACTGGGACATAAAGCAGTGTTTTCCAATTCTCGTTACACATCAGAGGCTTTTTACATCAATAGCTAGGCCCCTTTTAGATCAGACTCTCTGGGGTGGGGTCTAGGCTGCACATTTTTATTTTTAAATCCCATCTGATACATTATTTGTCTTAGCCTCTGGTTTACTTTGATATTTTTAGGGGTAAATTACAAAACCTGACATTAAATGATCCTTAAATGAAGATTTGGCAAGTCATGATCATGTCCATTGATACATGCTTCTCAGACCATTTTGTTGCATTTAAGTTGTGTTTGGTTTCTGTTGGCATGTGAGTTCTTCATACTGCTTAACTTAGCCCTAGAAGAGTGTGGGGATGCCAGACTACTGGGCCCTTGGAACAGCAGCTGGTGGTGGGCGTGGGGACCTGCTACCACTGGTGGGAGTCTCTGGAAATAGTAATGGAGAATAGAAACTATTTTAGCCTTCGGAGAACTTCAGGAACTTTAGCAATAATACATCTGGTGTATCTGCTTTAGGCTATATGTGTCTATTCAACATGCTGCCAGACATCATCACCACCACCCCCACCACCCCCACCATCCCCATCCCCACTACCATCTCATTATTGAGATAGGGTGTTACAATGTAGTCTTGATTGGCCTGGAGCTCACTGTGTAGACCAGGATGACCTGGACTCACATAGATCTGTGTGCTAAGAGTAAAATCGAGCCCACCATTCTTGCCTATATTGATTATTTAAAAAGTAAAACATTGTTATTTTTCAGTGTATATGATGAGAGAACTGTTCTCCTTTAGTCTCTAGAACACTTAACTGAATCTAGGATGTGGCAGGAGGTCTGTGCTGGGTAGTGGTTTCTGTAGCATTTTAGGAGAGGAGACTGGAAACTTGGGTTTGTGAATGGATTGGTCAGCTGTGAAAAGGGACCATCTAGATGGAGGTAGCAGCTTAACTGGGTGCCAGATGGGACAAGCAGAGGCCTTAGGACTCTTGTACCAGATCCTACTGGAGTGCTGACAGGGCAGAAGCCCCATTCTGCCTCTGTTAGAGTTACACAATGGAGTCCCACATTAGTCTGGGGTAGCTGAGGATAGCTGTAGGAAGCTGCAACTCCATGAAGCATGGGTAGGGCTCGAGGTTTTCTGAGTAGGATTTCACAGGAGTCACAGTTTCTTTAGTGTTCGGGCCATTTCACTTTAAACTTAAATGCTTTGGCATCCAAAGAGTGGCTTCTCTTTGAACTTTGGCTTTATTCTTTCCACCATCTGCTTGGGAAGTTAGGTGACAATGCCTTTCCTGAATTGCACCCTTCACAAGCTGCAACATGAGGGTTGGCCTCCCAAGTCTGGGGGGCAGAAAGTATGGTCGTACTTGCTCTGAGATAGGCTTCTTCCTTTGGCTTTAGCTCCTGGTCAAAAAAACCACTGGTAAAGTTCTGTAGGTATTATGCCTTAACATCATCAGCACATCCCATTTTCAGGTCGAAACCCTCTGTTCCAAGAGCTACTTGATCTGAAGCCGCATTTGCTTGTCCTTAACAAAATGGACTTGGCGGATCTTACAGAGCAACAGGTGAGCTCCTTCTCACAGATGCCAGCAACAATGTGACAGAGCCAGACATAAAGGAGTTCTGTTATGCCTCCGGGTAGGCTATACTTTAAAACAACTCCTGGCTCTGATGGAAGCTTCTGGCCTGGCTTTTTAGCAACAGCTGTTTCCCTCAATATGAAAGTATCACCTAAGTACTCAAGATGGGCACACCTCCTGTGGGAAGTGAGTTGGTGTGCTGTGGATCCCTGGTGACCACTATAGCCACTTTGTACCCTCAACCTTTCTGATGGATGCTCTGTCCACCATATCCCATGAGGCACATGTGACCACCGAAACAAAGGGACTGATTACATTTTACTTAGCTCTAACTAATTGGGAGATTCACAAGGCTGACGCATGTAGGCCTGGTCACTGTTGGTGTAGCCCGGAGTTCACTTGTAGCTGCAGTGTCCCTAGCTGACTATGTACTCAGCCTGATCTCAGGTTTTCTGTTACTAGTTGCTTTCTGGACACCTTGGTGTGGGACTGGGATATGAAAAGCCCAAAGTACCTAACAGTGTCTAGGACAGTTCTTAACTTCCCAATGCTGTGACCCTTTAATACAGTTCCACATGTTGTGGTGACTCTCAACCATAAAATTATTTTCATTGATACTTAATAACTGTAATTTTGCTACTGTTATGAACTATAAATATCTGTGTTTTCTGATGGTCTTAGGCAGCACCTGTAGTAGTTTGAACCTTAAAAGTGTTGTGATTCACAGGTTGAGAACCACTGCTCTAAATCCAGGCAAAATTTGGTCCAGGGCAGTGTGTTTTCTACACGGCCTGGAAGTAAAAGGCAGGGAATGCTATTTGAAGTCTTGACTTTACTTTTTATTGATGTGTTGTCAAATTCTTTGAAAAGAGGGATGTCAGGGCCTTGGATTCAAGCCAGATTTTTTAGAAAGTTGTTAATGACACAGAAATTTTTCCTTTAGCTTTTATAAAAAGTCAGGAGGTTATCCAGGGCGGTTTCCCAGGGCAGTACCTTCCTCCAGGCTTAGAGAGCTGATCAACAGCGCCGCTTGTTCCACAAGCTTCTCAGGTTTTGCTTTTTGAAAAAAGATATCATTAAGTGCCTTCTCCTGGTTTTTATTAGTTGAGATTTGAGCTGTTTAGGGATTGCTTCAGGGCTTCAAAGCACTGACTTCACAGTCTGGCAAATACTGCCCTCTACCGGGCAGACATAAGAGTTGAGAAGGAGTACAAGGCTTCCGAAGGACCTTAGGCTCCACCCTCATGGCCTGTACTAGAGGGGACATTTGAGTAAAATTTCACAGAGAACAGAGATCATATGTCTCTGTCATGGCTAGTACCATTTTTATTTCCCTCAAAGATTTTTTTTGTGTGTATAAATGTTTTGCCTGTATGTATGTATGTATGTATGTATGTATGCATGTATTTATGTATGTATGTATGTTTGTATGTGCAAGCCTGGTGTTCATAGAGGCCAGAAGAGTGTGCTGGATCCCCTGGAGTTGGAATTGTGACTTGTATAGGTGCTGGGAACAAAACTTGCAAGAGCAGCAGATGCTCTTAACCTTTCAGCCATCTTTTCACCCACCCCTGCACCCCCAGGCAAGTATCTTAATTATATCATATGTGATGAATAACTGAAAATAACTAAAACTGACAGCATTAATGAATTACTTTTTGTTATTTAACCATTTACTATTCTTTGTGGTTAGTAATGACCAAACACGATTGTGACTTTCAACACATATTGATAGAAGTGGATATAAATAAAGTATATATACTGATTATACTGAATATTAAACCTAATGACTTTATGTCAGCTCTAATATACTTTTGGATTTATGGCACTACTTATTCTCCATAATCAGATTGAGTTCAATACCAGTTCAGTTTACAATGAAGTCCCATGCTGGATGTGGTGGCATACTCTTTTTACACTAAAATGTGGGAGGCAGAGGCAGGCAGATCTCTGTGAGTTTGAGGACACCTTGGTCTACATAGTGAATTTTAGGCCAGCCAAGGCTACATAGTAAAAGCCTATTTCAGTTTCTCCTCCTCTTCCCAAGGGAGTCTTATATGATAGAGCACACTAAGATGACGGATTCCTCAGAGAAGCCAGTGCCTGTGAGCTTGGTACTGAAGAGGCTTCCAAGTGATCTGCTTCAGTCCCACTTTATCCCCAGAAGCACTGAGGCCCCTGTGAACAGGCTGTGTCCCCTGATGTTCACCCCGGCAGAGCCTGAGGTACACACACAGCACAGCTATGTCTGCCCTAGGGCTCTTCCTTCCTGCTGTCTCCTTTAGAGGCCCTGGCATCCACTTCTTGTTGCCAGGCTCCTAGAGTTTAAGCTGATGCAGAGCAGGGTGCACCTGCTGCATCCTTTCAAGCTTAGAGCCTTACTTAATTTTTTATCTGTTTTTGAAACAGGGTCTCACTCTGTTATCCTTACTGGCCTAGAATGTGTTGTGTTGGGACAAGGGTGACCTCAAACTCACAGAGATCCACATGTGTCTGCCTTCTGAGTGCTGGGATTAAAGCCAGATGCCACTAGGCTAACCAGATTCCTTTTTTAAAAACACATGCTTTTTTTTTTTTTTACATTATTATTCATCTACTTTGTGTGTGTGTGTGTGGGGGGGGGTTATGTATGTGCCATGGCAGAGGACAACTTGGAGGTGTTAGTTCTTGCCTTCTACTGAATAGACCTGGCGAATGAACTCAAGTTGTCAGGCTTAGCATCAAGCACTCTTACTAGCTGAACCATCTCACCGGCCCTAAGCTCAGAACCTTGAGTTTTATATATCACACCATATATATGTGCATATAAAATATATATGATGTGTGTGTATATATGTGTGTGTATGTTTGAATGTTTACTTGCTGTTGTTCTTTAATTTTTGTTTTTATTTTTTGTAAATGGTGTTTTGCCTGCTTCTATGTTTATGCATCACACTTATGCAGTGTCTGTGGATGTCAGAAGAAGGCATTGAATGCCCTAGGACTGGAGTTATAGACTGTTGTTAGCTGCCAGGAGGGTGCTGGGAATCAAACCTAGTCCTCTGGAAGAATAGCCAGTGCCCTTAACTTCTGAGCCATCTCTCCTGCCCTGATCTCTCTCTCTCTCTCTCTCTCTCTCTCTCTCTCTCTCTCTCTCTTTCTCTCTCTCTCTCTCTCTTTCTTCCTCTTCCTCTCTCTTTCTCTGTCTCTCTCTCTCTGTCTCTGTCTCTCTTTCTCTCTCTCTCTCTCTCTCTCACACACACACACACACATTTCAATTTCTAATTTATTTTAGATAGGATCTTTCTGTGTAGTACCAGGATTAAAGGCATATACCACCATGCCTGGCATACCATTCATATTTAAATTTAATTTAGTATTTAAAATTAGAAATGTGTCTTTCAGAAAATTGTGCAGTGCTTAGAAGAAAAAGGCCTGAAAAATGTCATTTTTACAAACTGTGTAAAGGATGAAAACATCAAGCAGGTAAGCCTCTCTACATGTTAGTTGCTAAACAGTTGGGATAAGATCCTGGGATTGGCTTTAGCTGCCCAGGGGTCCCGGATCTCCAGGGCTGACTGTTTCCTGTGTGTGTTCACAGTCTGAGCGAGCTTTGGGGCAGTCTGCTGGGGTTCTAAGTAGTGAGAACCCAGTAACTTATTTTTCCAGTTGTTTTGATGGAACCCCATGAGTTGATGTGTGGAATGTCTAGTAGGTAGTTACAGTTGCAGTAGAAGAGCCCTCCTGAGGTAGCCACTCTCCTGTGGCATGTGTGTGTGTGTGTGTGTGTGTGTGTGTGTGTGTGGTGGGTTGGGAGTGGGTGGATGAATCTCATTTAGCTGTGGTTGTTGAACAGTTGGATGCCCATGATCAGGGTGCATAGTGAGGTGTGTGTGTGTGAGGTCTCTACCCTCCTCCTAAGCAAGGGGTCAATATAAGGACAGGCTCATTGACCTGTTATCTGGAAGTGGGTTGGTGAAGGATATATGACCAGATGTGGCCTGTTTGTTGCAGATCGTCCCAAAAGTCATGGAGCTGATCGGGTGCAGCTACCGCTACCACCGAGCAGAGGTTTGTTGGGTGCAGGGCTGGAGGTGGGTATGTGGAGTTATGTGGTCCCTTCCTGCCTGTCCATTCTGAGCCTTCTTTAGTACAGAAGACTGGCTGTGTCTCAGCCAGGACCCAGCCTTTGTTTTTACTGTTCTTTAGTGGGAAACGCTGGGCCAACCCTGCTGGTCAGCCCAAGGTCTTCATGTTGATGTCTCTTTCCCCTGGGCTGTGGTTTCACGACTTGGGTGGGATAAAGTTGAAACTCTTCTGCTTCCACAGAACCCAGAATACTGCATCATGGTGGTCGGTGTCCCCAATGTAGGCAAATCCTCCCTCATCAACTCCCTGAGGCGTCAGCACCTCAGGTCAGGTAGGCAGTCTCTGCTGTGCTGACTCCCACTCCTAGAGGGCACTGTGGAAGAGTGTGGTCAGCCCTATGTTGCTTTGTGGCATTCCTTCCATATCTGTGCCTGTTCTGTTTGCTAAAAGGACAGTCCGTGGTCTGATAGTGGTCTGTGTGGTGACCAGCCATTGGCTACACAGTGTGCACTTACCATGCTTTCACATCCTCTTGACATTGTATGTATTTTAGACTTTGGGCTAAATTTTATTGGCTTCATTTTTTTGCACTGACAGTATAGTCTTTATTAACTTTTTTTTTCTTTTTTCTTTTTACAAAGCTAGATGTGGTGACACATGCCTTTAATCCCAGCTCTTGGGAGGCAGAAGCAGAGAGGCAGAGGCCTAGTCTCTAAAATACAAGACTACAACAACAAAACCCATGTATAGTGTAAAGGCCAAGAGTTTTAAATCATGTTGTATCATTTTAGAAAGAGGCTGTTTGGGTGTTAATTGGAGAGCTGCCACAATCATTTAATTTTTTTAAGCTTCGTTTCCTTTAAGTGTGCATTTTTTGTTTGTTTGTTTGTTTGTTTTTCGAGACAGGGTTTCTCTGTGTAGCCCTGGCTATCTGGAACTCACTCTGTAGACCAGGCTGGCCTTGAACTCAGAAATCTGCCTGTCTCTACTCCCAAGTGCTGGGATTAAAGGTGTGCGCCACCACCTCCCGGGAAGTGTGCATCTTCTCTGTTTAGGGGTGTTAAGTTTGTTTATAGTGTTGTGTCGGCATCCCCACTATCCAAACTTTAAATCACTTGAGACTGAAGCTTTAAGCATATCATCCTGTCTTTGCCCCCGTGCCTGGCAGCCCTGTTCTATTTCTGTCCAAATGGATCAAGAGTGCTGGGACTAGCTTGTCTCAGTAGAATGTTCTAGATTTGGTTATGTTGGGATTTTATCAGCAGTTCCTTCCTCCTTTGGCCCAAGTTGCTCCATGATCTACCCTGTTCTTATTCCTCCGGTCATCTATGCTGGACACTTTTACTTGTGTGGTGGTTTGACAGTGAATAGTTAGCTTCTTAGGGGTGCTCGGGCTGGGCCCATGCCAGGTAACCACGGTGCTGGCCTGCCTGCTGTGGGTAGTATTGTATAGTAGAATAGGGGAGTCCAGGAGAGGCTTTGAGGTGGAGGAGTAGCTCTGCTATGACCTTTCATCTGGTATGACCTTTCTACTCTGGGAAGTGAGCTCTGGGCATTTGTCAGCCCTTGGCCACTGTGCCTAGCTTTTGAAAACCTTTGCCATGTGTTCTCTGAGACTGAGTAAGGAACAATTAAAATTTGACAAACTTACCAACATCTGGGTTTCCCATCTGCTTGTGGGATGTGTTAGTGAAATACCTTTCATTCCTTGTCCTATTACTATATGTACATATTTGATGGACTTTTTGTGTCTTTTCAGGAAAAGCTGCCAGGGTGGGTGGTGAGCCAGGAATCACAAGAGCTGTGACATCCAGAATCCAGGTAGGGTCCTTGGTAGCTGAGCCCAGAGCTCTGTCCAGAGCTTTGCAGGCTCTGCTGAGTCTGGCTCCACTGAGCACAGCATTGGCTCTGCCTCTGGCCTCCTTCCTTTCCCTCCCTTCATGTTCTTGCCAGTGCTGCCCTGTCCCTATGGAAATCTGTCAGAAAGGCAGCCTTCTTCCCAGAGCCACACTTATGTATTCCCTTTTATTTTCCATGGACCTTAGGCTTTTATTTGTTCTTAAAATTAAGAAGAAATTATACCCTATGGGGATTCTAAACCTCAATGCAAAAGACAGCCTGTGTGGTGGGTTTATCCAGAGGCCTGCCTCAGTCTCCGGCAGTGATTTGGCTGGGGGCCTAGGCTGCCTGGCTTGATCCACCTTCTTCTGCATAGGTATGTGAGCGTCCACTGATGTTCTTGCTGGATACTCCTGGGGTGCTGGCTCCTCGAATTGAAAACATGGAGACAGGCCTGAAGCTGGCCCTGTGTGGTAAGCCTCTGGCCCACTGCTGACCTTGACTGTTCCCTAGGCAGGTGGACTTGTTGCTTCCTCCTCCCTTCCTGATATCAGATGCTTTTTACAGTTTTGAGAGGGAGACTAGCTCACAGTATGCATGTGCTGGCTACCATTCTACCCTGTAGTTGGGGTAGACAGAGAGGTCATACTTGGCAACCAAGTCACATGCCATATAAGAAGAAGGCCAATAACTGTGAGCCAACCTGCCGGAGGTTCCTTAGCTTGGGGCCTCTGCCTTCAACTGGGAGGCATTCAGGCTTGGTGGGGCATAGATGCCCACTGTACCACGGGCTTGCATTAGCTGCTTGTCTTGCAGGAACTGTGTTGGACCACCTTGTTGGGGAAGACACCATGGCTGATTATCTCCTTTACACTCTCAACAGGCATGGGCTGTTTGGGTGAGTGGCAGTGGGTCTGGGGCTACAGCTCCTGGCTTGCTCATTCTATCTAGCTATGGTTTTAGAAATATGTCATTAAGGTAGTATATAATTTGTATATTATTACAAGTGTGTGATTTGGTAAGTTTTGATATATGACCACATCATATTGTCACCCAAGACCGTGGACATTCTTCTGGGTGTGCTGGTCCATGTCCCAGATCCTAGTATTTGTGATGCTGAGAGAGGGGATCATATGGGCTGCATATGTAGCACAGTCCATGTTCACTTTGTCACTTCCCTAAGCCTCTGTGGGTGAGTGAAGAAGATGAGAACTCTGTCAGGGAAGCTGTACAGGATGCCCCTGTCAGTGATGCTGTACAGGATGCCCCTCTGTCAGTGAAGCTGTACAGGATGCCCCTCTGTCAGTGAAGCTGTGCAGGATGCCCCTCTGTCAGTGAAGCTGTGCAGGATGCCCCTCTGTCAGTGAAGCTGTACAGGATGCCCCTCTGTCAGTGAAGCTGTACAGGATGCCCCTCTGTCAGTGAAGCTGTGCAGGATGCCTCTGTCAGTGAAGCTGTGCAGGATGCTTCTGTCAGTGAAGCTGTACAGGATGCCCCTCTGTCAGTGATGCTGTACAGGATGCCCCCTCTCGCCCGGCTTCCCCTCCTGGGCAGCACAATTGTTCTCCCATGCTTTACATTTCTTTTGGTGGCTCAGCTCACTGTCTATCACCCCAGACATCCTGCACTTGGTTTATCTGTTCGCCTGGTGGACATGGGGTATGTGTAGTTCTTGGGTACTATAAACAAAGCCTCTGGAAACATTCAGGTATAGTTGTAACTCAATGTGAGTTTCTACTTGTCTTGGGTGAAGTGCAGGAGAATGTCTGAGCCACTCAGTGATGGTGAGCTTTAGCTTCCTACAGAACTGCTGAGCTGTTCTCCAGAGCTGTTATACTGTGCCATGCACCACCTAACAGAGAATAGGTCCACACTTTTCTGAGTCCTTTTTACACTTGTGGCTAGTCATTTATTTTATACTTTTGGGTTTAATTATTTAATGTATATGAATTTTGCCTTCCTACATGTCTTTATACCATATGCATGCAGCACCTGTTAGAGGAGGACATCACATTTCCTAGGCCTGGCATTATAGACCATTGTGAGCAGTCATGTGGATGCTGAAACTCTAACCCAGGTCCTCTGCAAGAGCAACAAGTGCTCTTAGCCTCTGAGCCATCTCTCAGCCCTGGCCAGTCTTAACTTTAGCCTCATAGTTTGCAATGTTTGGCATATATTCCTACTAGTGTGATGCTGAATATCTTTTTCTGTGTCTATGTGGCCATCAATGTATCTTTTCTGGGAAAATGTCTGTTAAATATTTTTCTCATTTAAAAATTTTATTTTGGGGCTGGAGAGATGGCTCAGCAGTTAAGAGCACTGACTACACTTCCAGAGGTCCTGAGTTCAATTCCCAACAACCTCATGTGGCTCACAGCCATCTGTAATAGGATTAATGCCCTCTTCTGGTGTGTTTGAAGAGAGTGACACTGTACTCAGATACATTAAATAAACAAATCTTTAAAAAAAATGAAATAATAATTTTATTTTATGTGTGTGAGTGTTTTACCTGGTGCCCACGGAGGCCAGAAAAGGGCATCCAGTCCCCTGAAACTGGTATTACTGATGGTTGTGAGTCATCATGTGGGCAATGGGAATTGAACCCAAGTTCTCTGGAAAAACAGTAAGTGCTCTTAACCACTGAGCCATCTCTCCAGACCACCATCCCTTTTCATTTTTGTTTTTTGAGACAGGGTCTCTCTACATGGCCCAGGCTACTCACAAAGATCTGTCGGCCTCTGCCCCTTGCTTATGAGATTGAAGGCATGCACCACTATATTCAGCCTCCTCTTTCTTTCCCACCCTGCCTTCTCTTGATGCGGGGGATTGAACCTGGGACTGAATACAGTAAGCATATGTTCTAATGCTGAGCTACCTCCCAACCCATTTTCTTATTTTTAAGTTGTACCATGTTACCTGTTCTGCGGGATAAGGTCTTTACAAAGTTTTTCAGGAATCTAGGCCTCGCCTTTTCTTCTGTTAACACTATATTCTTAGTTTTAGAAGTCTGATTTAGTAACAATATACTTCATAATGGTGCTGTTCATATTTAGAAATATGCCTAGCCTGAGGCCATAGAGTTTTGTTTTCTTCTTGGAGAGTGGCAGCTTAGGCTTCTCATTTAGGTATATGACCGACCCTCTACTGCTATGTATTAACATATGCTTAGTGTATGGTGCAACTATGAAGTTCTTAATTTTGCACATGGATGACTGGTTGTCCAGAAAATTTTGTTGAAGACTTTTCCACACTAAATTGTTCTTCTGCCTTTGCTGGGAATCCATGTTGTCTGTCTGTCTGTCTGTAGACACTTCTGTCCTGTACTGTCTTGGTGAGGGACTGGTCACTTTTGATTGGGTGCCAGGCATTTGAATTTTATACTGATAGGCGATAAGTCCTTACTTTTCCTTCTGTAAGCCTGTGAGCCTTGTTCTGGAGCAGTAAATTGCCTGGAAGCCATCTAGTCCTCTCAGGAGCCCAGGAGCTGGTTCATCCAAGGTATGAGTGAGTGTGAGTTCTTCTCAGGTGTGCAGCCTCAGAAGTCTGACCTGAGCTGTGGGCTTCCAGGTATGTGCAGCACTACGCCCTGGCCAATGCCTGTGACCAAATAGAGTGGGTGCTGAAGAACGTGGCTATCAAGCTGGGGAAGACACGGAAAGTGAAGGTTCTCACAGGCACAGGTGAGTGAGGCTGCATGGTATGGCACGAGGCCCTTACTCTGTCTTCTGTTGGGACTCTTGGCATCTTGTGGGGACAGGAGTGAGACACAGAAGGACACGTGTGGGCAGGGGGCTATGGAAATTTCTAGGGTGGAAGGACTTTGTAGTATAGGCTGCAGAGAGTGGTCCTAGCTCTGGACAGTGCTGGGTGGGTATGATGTCTGTGTTCTTTCTGGGCATGCCCTGTTCTCTAGATTTCAGATGATGCTCCTAGTGGTCTCTCAGGGCTGGACTGTCTTAGGGGCCCCTTTCTCATCAGATCCTTTGTCCTCAGGTAACGTCAATGTTATCCAGCCTGATTATGCCACGGCAGCCCGAGACTTCCTCCGGACTTTCCGCAGTGGGCTGCTGGGCCAGGTGATGCTGGACCGTGACATTATACCTGCTTGCTGATGACATTAACCCCTGGACTGGCTGGCTGGAATATGGTCTCCTGCATACTCTATCGACTACAGCTGGAATGTTTAATGCTCAGAACTACCCCTCCAATGCAGAAGCTCTCTGTGCTGGTACCTGAGACTCAGGCCCCAGCTCCAAAGGGCACTATATTCTCTTGTCTACTAGAGCCTGGTCAGTCCTGCCTACTACCATCAGGCCCCAGGAATCCTGCATATGTGGCTTGGTCAAGAGATTTTCTCAGTCTCAAGAAGAGATTTATGCTATCTCAGAGGAGTCTAAGTTATAATCTGTAATTTAAAAAAAATAGGTTAAAAGGCCCACTTTTTTTTTTAATCTCTCTCTGGCTTCTCTTATTTTACTTTATTTATTTTTTTGCTATTTTCAGTCAAAGTTTCATCATGTGGCTTGGGCTGGTCTCAAACACATTCCTTCTGCCTTAGCCTCCTGAGTGCTAGGATTATACAGGTGTATGCCATGACACCGATTAAAAGACCTATTTTCTGATGGCTTTTTCACTGTGCACTTAGTATGTTGAGCCCATAAGCTAAATCCCCTTCCACCAATGAATGCTGGAGATTGGTAGATTAGGGGACTGGGGTTCCTAAGTCAGATTTCCAAGGGTCTCAGAGTCCTGCAAGGAGGGAAAAGCATTTACCAGCAGAGGGTTTTATTTCACAACGAACTCCTCACTGATAAAGTGCACAGACACGGACAGGAGGTTTGCAGCAGTGAAGTCCAGGAGTGTCCGCTCCTTGCACTTCAGGGCCTGTACCTCAGGAGGCCATCTGCTGTAGACTCAATTTTGTATAGACCAGAGGATCACTGGAAGGGGATCACAGTCTAGCCACTGAAACCATGGTGGCTGCAGGAGCGGTGCAGAGGGCATGTGCCAGCATGGTTGACCTCCACGTACCTGTGGGCACCTAGAAGATGTTGCTGCCAGCAGCTTGCTGTCTAAAAAGAAGAGGTGAGGGGTTGGTTGATACAGACAGGAAGTGCCATTGGACCAGCCGGGCTGTCCCTGCTCAGGAGTTCCAGTCTCCTCTGTTCAGTATTGACCTGAGCTTTCCATAGTTGCTTGAACCAGTGCTCAGCAGGCTCTCTGCTTCTTGTGGATGGCTGATAGCAGGGGCTAGCCTTCCACTGTTGCCTCTTGCTGTGGCTGCAGTATAAGTCGTCTCCTCTGAGATTCTCACTCAGCATCTATAGTTCTGCTAGTGGGGAAGGTATTCAGAGATGTGTGGCTGTGCCAAATGCTCAAGCCCTCTAGAGAATTGGTGAATGTGAAGTAATCATTAAAAGGTGATATGTACACAACGCCCAGAACTAACACATGCTACTCTGTGGTACATGAAGGTCTGGTCCATATAGTCCATCCTCATGGGTGTTGGACAAGTTGAAGGAGCGCTGGTGGTTTTCCCTATACCAGACTTGATGCATCAGCACCTGCCTTTGAGGACCCAAGTGGGCTTGGCCCTTAGCTTGCTGGTTGGTCTTGGTGGTTTTAAGCTTGGTCTATTAGGGACAGAGGAACATCTGGGCTGACTGTGCCTAAGAACACTGGCAGTGTGAATAGAAGTTGCAGGGAGTTGCATCCTGCAATTTGTTGGTCAAGAAAATACTTGGCTAGGATCCTGCCAATAGCCTTGAAACCTGTACACTAACCAGAGGTATGCTGAGCTAGCATTGTATATATTGACTGAGTCCCGGAGACCCATCACTCCTTGCGGCAAAGATGTGCTAGTGGGCCCTGGAACAGCAAGAAGCCAGTCTGCTCAAAGGTAGATTCTTGTGAGAACTATAGTGTAACTCTTTGAGGCCACTTAGCACTTCAGCTGTTTTTGGGATGCATATGGATGGTCACACTCACAACCTTCTATGTCTGTTAGCTTTCTTCTGGCAGCGGTGGGCCCGAAGAACTGCTGCCCCCTCCACTGTGCAGACTGTCAGCTGCCAATTGTGCCATACTCTCTCACCTCCCCGTCCATCGGTTTCCAAGGGAGGGGTCTCCCAACATGAAATGCCGCTATCCACTGGAACTGTGGGAATCTTGCAGTTTGGGTTATATACAAAGAAGCCCCCAGCAGGATTGGTATTGTACCCAAGTGACCCTCACTCGGGAACCTAAAGTTCATATGGAATGGAATGTTTTTGAAAGTGGATTCAAAACCCCTACCCCAGTGGATTTTAGGAACAGTTAAGTGGACCTTAGAGCCAAGTGGCTCCAAGTGGACACAAGGTCTCTTAGGCAGTCTGCCAGGAAGAAACATACTACCTTGGTTTTCTTTGCATGTTGTAGGAGGTCCACGGTGGGTGTCCTGGAGTGGATATTTTCCTGCTCTGGATGATTCTGAGCTATGACATCATTAGGACCTGCTCTGGGCAGGCGATTAGCACCTGACATTTCTCACACTGCAGTCCAAGTGAATGCTCTCTTCATCAAGTCCTAAGTCCAGAGGGAAGTGATCTATTCCCTCTGCTTCCATGGGAGGCCCAAGGTCTTTGGGGCTTCAGTGGCAGAATCAGACGGGCCCACCCGAGGATGGCCTCTTCTTGGTGGTCAGTATTGTTCATGTTCTCGTGTCAGGGTGGGCAAGCAGACAGGCATGCCTGCTTGGGCAGTTCAGGAGGGTAGAGGGCAGCCTGCCTCTCTGGTAGTAGAGCTGTTAGTTCCTGCCAGGGTGGGAGACTGGGAGACTGGGATGGGCAAGGGAGTGAACTGCATTCGCAAATTGCAAGAGGCCTTGTGGGCCCAGAATGGCCAAACTGTTGTCTGGGCTGGAGAATCATAGTCAGCAAAAAGAAGTGATCCCCTGGTCAGGAGGTCATTAGGATGAGCCCTAGAGGCCTTAAGACAGACTAGAAGCTAGACCTGGGATGGAGCTTAGCCTGGTCTAGGGCCGAAGCAGTTCTAGGGCACCAAGGGTGCCGCCCAGAAGCAGACAAAAACGTGGACTGTGCACGGACCCTGAGCCAGAAGTCCAGGCCCAGTAGCTGTAGACTCCTCGGTCGGTCCCATTGCCTCCTATTGCCCCGGTCTCATCATCCTCCAGGCCTAGCTCTCCAGGCCCTGAGGTCCTCCTCCAGCCAGAGCCAGTGGCAAGGCCCGCAGCCACACCCGCCGCAGCCCCAGCTGCTGCCCCTGCAGCCGCCACGCGCAGAGAGGAGCCGTAGCGGGGCGCCGGCCTTACACGCACTCTTGATGCCCCGCGCGCACCTCCGCGCACCCCTCGGGCACTGCCTCGAGCGCCTCCGCGGCCGCCCTTGGCCAAACAGCTGTCACAAAGGAAGGCGGCTGCCAGCAGCAGAGCCCAGCACGTGGCAGCAGTCCAGTTCATCCTACTGGGCAGAATCTGCGAGAAGAGGGTGGAAGGGGCTTTAGCTTCTGTGCAGGGGTGGAGCTTGGCTTAGGACCAGGGCAGAAGGGTATCAGGGCCTGGGGATAGGCTCATCCGGACCAGGGGACACCTACATCAGCCTCTAGTTTTGTGGTAATCTGATAGAGGGCTCCAGCATCTTGGAGGACAGTGGGCTCAGGGTTGGGGAAGGGGTTCTTTAACCTCCAGCACCAGGACTTTGGTTTGGGGTTCCTGCTGTATAACCGGGTGGAGATAGGGTGGTGGGGAAAGGATTTAATAACAGGGTGGCCGTTTTACTACTGTGGTAGGGTGGAGATGGGTCCCAGAATGGGGTTTGTGGAGCTCCTGCTGTGGGGTTCAGGCCTGGGGGGGCACAAATCCCCGGCTCTGCACACGAGTCTCTGGAAGGGGATGGATTAGTGTGTGGAGGACTCTAGTTTGGAATGGAGAGCCCTCAATGCACGCAGATTATGGTGAGAATGGACGGCCTTGTGACTTTTGCTCTGGCATCTGGATCTCCTGATGCCTTATTAGAGTCTTTCAGCCAGAAGCTGCGGCAGAATGCACTGGGTGAGGGTGGGAGTCAGAATCCAGACCAGCGATTCCTTGCAACGCAAACAACTAACGCTGGGTGAAACGCCCGGCAGGCCCAGACCCTAGGAGATTACTTCTCTTCCCCGTCCCGGCTCCACCCTTTTTGGGTTTGCCCAGGCCAGCAGCCTGGGCAGGTAAACTGATCAGGATGGGTTCCGGCTGGCTGTGGACCAGCGGTCTGGGTGACGGCTCCATTCTCCTCAGGTCCTCTCTCCCCGCCCCCCTCCCTCCCAGCATCACAGGGTTTGTCCACCTCCCCTACTTACTGGTCACAAGCCTAGGTCGGATGAGCGATTTAAGGGCCGTGGCCGGCCAAGAGGAAAGGTGCAGCAGCGAGGTCCCTTTTCCATAGGCAGAGCTCACGACAGGATTTTGCTGAAGCCTCCGCCCGAAGATTAGGGGCGGGCAGCCGCGGAGGCTCAGCCCCGGGAGACGTGAAGGGAGGAGATACTGAAAGCTCAGAAAAACACAGCCCCAGCCCTTCTCGTTGCCCGGCCCCCATCCTCGCTGCACTGAATACAGCATCCTCCCATCCCATCCCCCTCAACTCCCAACCCCTGCCACTCTCCAGACCTGCCCAATCTCTCTTTTCCCTAGGTCCACTAGCCCCAACACCCAGGACATACAGTGTGTTCTTGTTCCTGTAGGTCCAGCGTTTTTGTTCATGGTCTCTTCTTCTCCTCTCCCTTCCTGTCCACCACATCGATGCTTCTTATGAGTTATCTACCTTCTTTCCCGTTCTTCTGATGGAACCTCAGCTCCACTTACTCCTCTTCGTCAGCCATAAGGACCACTGGGCTGCCTTTTTAGGTGTGTAGGGCTTCCAACATCCTGCCGGATGGCCCTCCGGGCAGTTTGATCTACAGCCATGAGGATCCCAATAGCACTAGACCTTTGTTGATTTGACCTTCCTGAACCTTCTGAAAATAAGCCCCTGGAGACCCAGCCCCCCTTTATTTTCAAACAAATTGGTTTTATTTGACTGGTTGCAATGCCTTGCTGCCTTTGTAGGGTAAGTGTAACCTCAGCTCCAGACAGCCACGAGGGTTTTCATCTGTGCCAGACTTGCTTTTCAAGGCCCAAGATTACAGTCAGAGCTGTTGGCTGAGGCCTGTATGGAGCATCATGGGTGGGGCAAGACCTGGAGAGGAAGAGGGGTGGTTACTGTATGGAGCTCTTCTTATTGAAGCCACCGTGGTTTTGAGCTTTCTTTTATTGTGAAGTTGAAAGCCCCCTGCCCCGCACCCCCCCCCCCAGCTGAAGGCTGGTGGATGCCCCCATTTAGTTTAGGCAGGGATAGCTACCCCTCAGCTGAAGGCTGGTGGATGCCCCCATTTAGTTTAGGCAGGGATAGCTACCCCCCAGCTGAAGGCTGGTGGATGCCCCCATTTAGTTTAGGCAGGAAGAGCTCCCAGCTGCTCTTTTGGTTCCTTGCTTCACGTTAAAATGTGAAGGGCAAACACGGTGTCTTAGACATTTAAGGTCCACTGCAAAACACAAGAACAGGGACAATGTATAAAGGCCTAACCCAAGAGGTTTAGGACCCAGAAGGAAACTCACAACAGTAACAGGGTACAAGGTATAAAAACCTAACCCAAGAGGTTTAGGACCCAGAGGGAAACTCACAACAGTAACAAGATATAAAAACTTAACCCAAGAGGTTTAGGACCCAG
>NW_022196904.1:129365385-129366059 GCF_008632895.1 Mastomys coucha
ACCCAGAGGGAAACTCACAACAGTAACAAGATATAAAAACTTAACCCAAGAGGTTTAGGACCCAGAGGAAAACTCACAACAGTAACAGGGTACAAGGTATAAAAACCTAACCCAAGAGGTTTGAGGACCCAGAGGAAAACTCACAACAGTAACAGGGTATAAAGACCTAACCCAAGAGGTTTAGGACCCAGAGGGAAACTTAAAACAGAACCGTAGCGCGCACACACACACACACACACACACACACACACTCAGAATGATCAGAGCAGAGCAGACACTATGTTGATAACTAAATAGAGGATGCTGTAAAAAAGGAATATAAGCAACTAGAAAGGGATTTTCTGATCAAAACCTTTTTGTTCCTGGAAAAGAGAAGAGACCTATGCTTTGAGTTGCAAAGCCAAGGCCATACCCTGCAAGAAACAAAGACCATGAAAGGAACACCTGAGAGAGAAACAAGAGACAGACTGCGAAAGGAAGGGTCATCAATGCAGCCATTCTAACACCTGAGGGCTGTTCTAAAGAGAGCGGAGAAGAGGATCAGAGACACCGTAGGAAACAGCAAGGAGGGGTGGTTTTCCACTGGGCCGGGCTGCAAGCAAGCTGCATGGAGGCAAGAATAGCATTTAGGACTTGATATTGGAATAGACACAGGAGCTCTTAAAATATTAGCA
>NW_022196904.1:129366069-129367802 GCF_008632895.1 Mastomys coucha
AAGAAAGAAAAATGCTGTTGGGGCATTAGAAAGTGTTATTGCATAGTCGAAATCTGCCAACATGCTTCTGCTTGATGGACTAAGGAAGAAAAATCGCCATAACTGTCTCGGAAGAGGAAGACAAAGCATTTGATCCCACCACCTCCATTTATAGGGATGGGGGCGAGGCTCAGAGCCTAGAAAACTGGCCTTGGAAGTGAATTATTTACTTGAGATAGACTGTCTTAAGCTCTGCAGCAGATAGGCCTCACGTAGAGCCTTTTGGCAATATCCACCGTGCTTGGTTGTATGGTACTGCACATAGAATCCAGAGCTTTGTGCAAGTGAGGCAAGCACTTTACAAAGAGAGCTGCATCCCTAGCCCGAAACTGGCTGTGCTGATCAAAAAAAGTGTGGAAAAGCTAAACCAACAAACAGACAGGACATCAGGTGCTGGAGAGATGACTCAAGGGTTAAGAGTATTTTACTGCTCTGGAAGAAAACCCAGGGTTGGTTTCCAGCGCCCACCTTTGGGGGCTTGGGGGTCACAACAGCCTGTAAAATCTAGTTCCAGGCAGACCTGCACACATAAACTTACGTAGGCACACATACATTAAAGAAAAATTTGAAAAACACACACTATGGGAACTGGAGAGATGGCTTAGTGGTTAGAAACACTTACTGCTCAATCATGAAGACCAGGGTTTAGCCCCCAGGATCCACATCAGGCAACTCACAGTTTCCTGTCACCCCAGCTCTGAGGGATCTAACACCCTCTCCTGGCCTCTATGGGCATTTGTACACATATGTACACGTATACACGTGCATGTACACACACACACACACACACACAAATTATCTTAAAGGGGAGGGGAATGTACTGATTTTTTTTTTAAAAAAGAGGACAGGGTTCTTGTCCTTTTGGGGGTCAGTCATATGGAGAGCAATGAAAGAAGCTGACCTATGCTGACCTGCTCTTCTGAGGCCACCTGGGCTCATATCAACCAAGATAGGGCAGACTGCAAACTTTGCACCAGATGGTCCTAGTTTTCTGCATCTTCAAATGCCTGGTGGTGGGGATGGGGAAGCCTGATGGGGGTGTAGCTTTCTGAACATGTCCCACTCTTCAAGGCCTCCAGCTCCCTAGCTAAGGACATGAAAGTGTCCCTGCTCCTCTGGGGGCTCTTTTAGTAGCTTCCCTGATCGACTGTTCCAATCCAGAAGCGACTCCCATTTCTCTCTTTAATTTAAAGTGACTCCCTACCAAGTGGAACTCTGCTTGTAATTCAGGCTTTCCTCTGGAACTAGACCAGCCCTCCAGATTGGCACTCTATGTCCAAGCCAACCTTTTTTGGAGTTCTTGGAGATGGGATAATGCCAAGGACTTTTGACTGCTAAAGCGGCAGATTCAGTCCCACCCCAGATGGCTCCTCACCACTGCATCATGGTGCATATGCTCTTTGGACTCAGCAGTCTCTAATTTGAGTTAGATTGCAGTTCTGCTCAGCACTGATCAGTGTTAATCGTTTTTGGACTCTTTTTTTCTTTTCTTTCCCCCCCACTCTCCCTATGTGTGCTTCTGGGAGTATTCATTCCCTGATAGATTATTTCTTCAATGCCGGTGAAATGAACCAATTTAAGCCAGATTAGACTGCATTAAAGCAGGTTTATTGGGAAATTGCTGTTGGGCAAGTTCATTGGCCTCACTGATTGAGACCAGGGGAGTCACTATGAGGAGAGGTTGGGTGGGGGGT
>NW_022196904.1:129367812-129368677 GCF_008632895.1 Mastomys coucha
AGAGGGAGAGAGAGAGAAATGTCTGGATTATATAAGGAAGAGCCTCTAGGGAAGGGCAGCCAATTCCATTGGTGCAGGGTATGCAAGACAGGGACTGAGGGATGCTGGGAGAACCTGGAGGCCAGGTGTGCTTTGGTATGTAAAATATGCACCTCATTCCCTTGTTCTGGGTCTGAAACCAAGCATTCCCCATGTGGAGGTGATCTTTTTCCATGCTTTGGTGCCTAAATTATTATTCTTACATGACTTCTTCATACTGAAACTCTAGTGCATGCCTGCCAACCTCTACTAGGGTAGGGTGTCTGTTTTCAGTTGTCCCATCCCGTCCTGTTCTTAGAGGTGCCAGCTATGGGGTGCTGTTGGTCCACCTTCTCTGGACACTGCTAAGAACTTCATGCATCTTTGATCCACATGTTCCTGGAAGATTCCATTTCTTGCATGGAACTCATTATGTAGATCAGGCTAGCCTTGGGTTTATGGGGATCCATTTGCTTTTCCTCTCAAGTGCTGGGATTAAAGGTGTGTGCCACCATGCCCAGTTTGTCCTATGAATTTTAGTGCCACCTCTGACCTGACCTGCAGGCCAAGTTATTTGGGGGAGCGAGGAGGACCACAACCTGGAATAAGAACGGGCGAGAGAGAAGACAGGACTCAAGGAAGCATTGCTTGTCAAGAGTCATTTACTTAGTGGAGCAGAGCATATTTAAAGCAAAAATCTTGGAGGGGAGGGGAAGAGGAAGGAGGGAGATGGAAGGTTACAAAATCTTCTGGGGTTGAGCTCCAGGGTGATATGTGGGGAGGGGGTGGATTTCTGTGAATGTTCTTTTTTCAGGGCCAAGCCGGATCCTTGTGATTGTCAGGCAGG
>NW_022196904.1:129368917-129423814 GCF_008632895.1 Mastomys coucha
TTTATCTCAGGGCTCTCATGGTTCCCAACACACCTCAAGAGTAAGATCTGTTCTGCGTTCATCAGCCCTCCCCAGGATGTCTTTTAGAGGTGTTTCTTAGAAGCAGAATTGCCCCCATTTGAATGTATCCTAATCCCAAACACCTCAGAATGTGGCTGCATTTCATAATAGCATCCTTAAAGAAGTAACAGGGTCATAAGAAGCACCATCCAAGAGATTGTGTGCCAGACTGCACAGAGAGAAGAACTGACATGCAAAGGCACGGTATGCTTAAGGCAAGAAGAGGGGCCTTGGAGGACCCTACCTGACAAATTAAAGTGAAACATTCATTTCTGTTGTTTAAATGACCTTGTTAATGGCATTTTAAAATGGTACTATCAAGCTAATAAAGAATCCAAGAGCCGGGCAGTGGTGGTACATGCCTTTAATCCTAGCACTTGGGAGGCAGAGACAGGCTAATTTCTGAGTTCGAGGCCAGCCTGGTCTACAAAGTGAGTTTCAGGACAGCCAGGGCTACACAGAGAAACCCTGTCTCAAAAAACAACAAACAAACAAACAAGAATCCAAGAGATTCTGAAGACGACAAGGAAAGGCCTAGAACACCCAAGAAAACTTTCAGAAAGCCGAGGAAGATGCTAAGGCTTGGGCTGGAGGGATGGCTCAGCAGCCAAGAGCATCTGCTGCTCCTGCAGAGGACCCTGTTTCAGTTTCCAGCACCTGTGTGGTGTGGTGACTCACAACCATCTCTAACTCCAGTTCTAGGTGCCCTCTTTTGGCCTCTGTGGGCATCAAACACTCACACAGATATATGTATATACAGGCAAAATACTCACACACATAAAAGTCAATAAATCTGAAAGATATTAGGAATCTGCAAATGGCAGTAGAAAGGCCACAGTTCCATCTGGGTAAGAGGCAGATAGAAGACCCAGGACACGACTCACAGACTCTTCGCCCTCTGTGCTTCTTTATCTGTATCTCCTAGGATTCTTTTATGCTTTGTGTGTGTGTGTTCATGGGTGTGCAGGTACACATGTGTATGCAGGTACATGTGTGTGTGTGTACGTGTGTGTGTGAATGTAGGTGTGTGTGTGTGTGTGTGTGTGTGTGTGTGTGTGTGTATGTAGGTCAGACAAAAAACTCAGATGTTCTTTAGGAGTCATAGTTTTTTTTTTTTTTTTTTTGAGACAGGGTTTTTCTGTGTAGCCCTGGCTGTCCTGGAACTCACTCTGTAGACCAGGCTGGCCTCGAACTCAGAAATCTGCCTGCCTCTGCCTCCCAAGTGCTGGGATTAAAAGCGTGTGCCACCACCACCTAGCATAGTTTTGTTTTTGAGACAGGGTCTTTCACTGTCCTAGAGCTTTCTCAGTAGTCTGGGCTGGCTGAGCTGCAGGCACGTGCCTGTCTCTACCTCCCCGGCACTGAGATTACAAGCATGTATTACCATGCTTTTTTTTTTTTAATGTGGGTTTTGGGGATTAAACTTATGTGTTTGTGTTGGCTAGGCAAGTACCTTCCTGACTAAGCAGCCTAACTAGTCCCATTGTAGTTCCAGCAATTAAGCTGGCACATGGAAACAAATGCTCCCCAGAGTTTAGCGGGCTCCTCTAGTAAATTAGTCGAACCTAAGTAAGGGATCATGTAAAGCCCCATTTGTAGTTGTTTCATGAGAAATACAGATAAACTCCCAGGGCTTGGAATTGGACAAGGCTGTCAGGCATTCAGCTAAACATGTGGGAATGGAGCTAACTCCAAGCAGTCTGTCAGAATTGACCTGAGTTAGAAGATCCCACCTTGTATTAGCTGCAGAATTCCTTGATTGGTGAATGGGGACACTACCCTACACATTTGGTCACAAGTGCATCCTGTGATGATTGATCATTATGAGAAAATGAGTATTTTCTTTTTCTTTTCTTCTCTTATTTATTTCTTAATTTCCTAGAAAAAGAACAAAATTGTAGAATGAACAAAATAAAACCAAATACCCCCCAAACCCAGACAGAGTTGGAGAGAGACTTGGGAACCTGGAAGACTGTGGAAAAAAAGTCCAGAAAAGGGAATCTATAGTTCAGAATGTGAGGCAACAAGGGCTATAGTAAGAAGATCTGACACACACATAGTTTTGGAGCAAACAAAGAGGAGACTAAGGTAGATGCAGTATTTGAGAAAGCCATGGCTGATGTTTCACTAATTGATGACAGTGTAAGCCAGGAGCCCTGGAAGCACTGCAGACTCCAAATGCAGCAGATACAAAAAGACATACAGGGAAGACACTTGCAAACCAGGCAGGAAAAGCTCAAAGCTGATAGAAGTGGGGACACACAAGTTATCTACAAAGTGCAAAAATGGTTGATTGCTGAGTTCTCAACAGAGCTTCTGGTGTGGCAGAAGCATGGTTTGTGCAGTCCCTGCCTGGATCACCGGTCAGGAGCAGAGAGACAGTGGTTGTGGGATGGTTTTGGGCACTGTGTATTTGAATGCTGACTTCTATACCCAGAGAGAGCTGGGTGCAGACCAGATTTTGTTATTGTCTTTTGTTTTTTGTTTTTTTTTTTTTTTTGAGACAGGGTTTCTCTGTATATCCCTAGCTGTCCTGGAACTCACTCTGTAGACCAGGCTGGCCCCGAACTCAGAAATCCGCCTGCCTTGCCTCCCAAGTGCTGGGACTAAAGGCGTGCGCCACCACCACACCTGGCTGTTATTGTCATTATTATGAAGCATTTCCTGACTCATTTTTTTGTCAAACATTGCCATCATCTTCTAATTGGTCAGTAAAAAGCCAATCAGCCTATAGCTGGGCAGGAGAGGAAAAGGCAGGACTTCTGAACCCAGAGAAAGCCACAGAAAGGGTGTCAGGTGGGCACCGGGATAAAGGGAGTAGCTATCAGGACACAGATGAAGAAGGAGGCCAGGGTAAAACCAAGATGGTCACATGGCTGGGAAGTAGGCTAGGAAGTAGACTAAGGACAGCAGAGTCGGGTTAGACTAGATCAGAGCCTATCTGCCCAGCTAGAGTGCCCGAAGCTCATTGTTTAGGAGCGAGGAGGGGGTGTAGGAAAGCCCTACACTTTTACAGTCAGTAGATAAAAGAGCAGCACAGGAACAAAGTATGTATCACACAGACACCGAAATGAAGATGACGTGGCTGTATTAAACCAAAGCAGAATTCAAGCTTTCAGTGTTGAGGCAGACCTCAGTGCCAGAGATGGAAGGGTGCTTTTTAATGATTACATTTAAGAGTTATTACATTTGTGAGCGACAAGACAATCCTAAATATGCATGAACCTTGATGGAACTTCACAAGTACAAGGCAAAACAAACAAACAAACAAAAAAAAACATTAAGACACAGGCTGTAAAAGCAACACAAAATATTTGCACCGATTTGAAGTATCTGTTAAATGCTTCCAAAGACACAAGTGAAACTCACCATTCTAGGCGGCTGTCATGAAGGAAAGGCCAACCACAAAGCCAAGAAAGAACTTGGCCTGGGTAACAATGACAGCCACCGGAAAGGGAAATGCTTGCAATTACTGTTTCTGTCCTGATGCCGCGCAAAAGAAAGCAAAGGCAGGCAGGTGCATGTCCGTTACTCATCAGACCTACCGAGCTTCACACAAGAGGATGTAATAAACCATCCTTGTTTTCTGGGAGACGGGAGCATGCTCAGTGGTGCTGCCTGGACTTGCTGGAATCCTTTCACTTGGCTCCAGAGTCCTTGATCTCTCTTCCGAGCTGACTGTCTTAGGGTCTAAGCTCAGAAGATGAGATTTCATGGGATGAAGGCCAATCCCAGGGGCTCAGAAGTGGGGCATACAAGGCTGGTCGGGGAAAGGGCGTAAAGTGCAGATCCTTGGTGAGGAGGGAAGTGGTGGTAGACCAGGAGCTTCCTGGGGATTTCTACTGGAAAATTTTAGGACAAAGAGCCTGCCTGGGTTGCTAACAAGAGCAGCCATCCCTGGGTTGGGGCTGAGTTTTCTGGTAGAGTCTTGAGTCTCTAGGTTTTGGTCACCTCTTCTGCTTGCTTGGTGCTGGCTAATAGTCACATGTGCCTTTGGATATTCTAACTTGTGGGGAAAGGAGGGGCTTGTCTGCATGGAAGAGGAAGAGCACAGCCTCTGTTGGCTGGTGGGTTATCTCTGTGAGCTGAGCAGAGGGACCCACAGTTCCAGCAGGATCCAACAACTGGCATTCAGGGGAACCTGAGGGACTGCAGGAGCTTGGTAAGTGCCTCTCTGATGTCACGATTCCGCAGGCAGTAGATTATAGGGTTCAGCAGGGGCGTCACTACCGAGTAAATCACAGACACCAGCTTGTTGAGGTCGAAGGAGCTTATGGCATGAGGCCGGGCATACATGAAAGTGGTGGTGGTGTAGAAGATTAAGACCACCACCAAGTGAGAGGCACAGGTGGAGAAGGCCTTCCTGCGGCCTGCCCCTCCTGGAATCCTCAGGACAGTGGCAATGATGTGGGCATAAGAGACTGAGGTCACTATCAGAGAGGTCGCAAGGACTGCTAGAGCTGCCACAAAGTCCAGCATTTCAATGGCAGCAGTGTCTGTGCAGGACAGTTGCAACAGGGGCGAGATGTCGCAGAAGAAGTGGTTTAGGGCATTGGGGCCACAGAACCTGAGGCGGGAGATGAGAGCTGTGGACACAAAGGAGGCCAAGAAGCCCCCAAGCCAGGCACTGAGAGCTAGATGCAGGCACAGCTTTGAATCCATGATGGCTGGGTAGTGCAGTGGGCGGCAGATGGCCAGGTACCGGTCACAAGCCATGGTGGACAGTAAGAAACACTCAGAGGAGCCCAGTGAAAGAAAGAGGAACAGCTGGGTGAGGCACCCTGAGAAGGAGATGGCTTTTGCCCCTGCTAGGAGGCCAGCAAGCAGCTTGGGCACTGTGACTGTCGTGTAGAGGGTCTCTAGCACAGACAGGTTGGCCAGGAAGAAGTACATGGGTGTGTGTAGCTGCCGGCTAGCACTGATGGTGCCCACGATGACCAAGTTCTCTAGGACAGTCACTACATAGATAATGAGGAATAACCCAGAGAGCAGCCCTTGTAAGTGGCACAGCTCTGGGAAACCCAGAAGAATGAATTCTGTCACCAAGGTGCTATTGTGGTTGCTCATGGCCCCTTCTAGCTGGTGAGGCCACTTCTGAGCACCCTGGAACAAGTGTCCTCAAGTGCCTCGTGTGATGGGCCCCAGCCACTGTTTTATTAGTCAGATCTGTTGGAGGCTCTGTAAGCCCTGCTGGAGTCTCAAAGGCAAGTGCTACCACACTGTCCCAGGACCAAGGGATTTCTCTGCTGGAGCTCCCAGGGTTTATCAGCCTTGTTTGCAGGGATCGGTCAGAGAGAATTCTCACTGTGCACTTTCAGGATCACAGTACTTACTCTTTATTTCCATCTTGAAACTCACTTCCACATCTACCAAGAGCTAACACCTGAGCAATGGCCCTGGGGTCTCCAAACATCAGCATGAGCAGGAACATCCCTCTTACACATTTGTGAATATGTGTAACCCTCCTTGACCCAATACACAGGTACATGCTTTCCAGCTACACACACACACACACACACACACACACACACACACACATACCAGGTATGTGCACACACACACACACATACATACAAGTACACACGTGCTCATACCAAGTGACATACACACATACAGTTCCAGAAAACCTTGCTTGATCTCATGGACTGCTCAGAGGCCATAGGGCCTGGCTTTTGTCTGCTATCCTGTCTGAAGATTCAGGTACCTTGGTGGATTCATTCCTTTTCCTGTGGCCAGGGGATCCCTCATGCCCCAGGAAGGTCAGAATGAAAAGCCATGCCTCCACTAGTCACAAGGCCACCAAATGGAGGAGGGAACAGAGCAGAGGGTTGCAGAGGGGAGATGGCTCACTCTACATTATAATGATGTCTCCTTTCCTTCCTCCTCCTTTCCCTTTCTCTTCTTCCCCTGTAGCCGAGGCGGACAGCAAACTCAGTATCTTCGGCATCAGTCTCCTGAGTACTGGGGTTACAGGGATGTGATTCCATCTGACTTCACCTCCACATTGATGTCCTAACATGGCCCAGATACTGGTGAGCCAGAATTCATTTTTCCCCTTGTGTTTTCCAAGGAGCAAAACTTACCGTTGGAGGATGAGTGGAAAGTGTTGTCACCAATTCTCATGTGAAATAGACAGTTTGGGAATTTCCTGTGGAGATATCTCTATAGCCAGGTGTCTGAGGGCAGATGGGGTGACCCGGAACAGAAGTGGTAGTACTTCACTGTTTCCTTGGCCCATTATGGAAGGGGTGCAGCCCCAGTCCCTTGATCACATCTAGCACCAGGCTCTCTATTCCTGGACAGGATAAGACAGATTGCTGGATGAGTGTAGTTTTTGAAAAACTGAGCAGCTCTTGCCAGAATTGGTTATTTCCTGGGTTGGGCAGTTGGCTCTTCTGGGAAGGTGGATTCACTGTTAGCAGGCAGTGGCCCCCGGTGGGTGTCGAAGATGTTAGTCTGCGTTGGAGCCTGGGGTGGTGCTGAGCTAGTCGCCACTGCTCAGGGTCCTTGAGAATCCCAGCTGGTGGTGAGAGCTGAGTTGGGGGAGGAGACTGAGGGCTGTCTCCAGCCTCTTTTCAGCACTATGGAAAGGGAGTGGGTCGCCAAAACAAGAAGGGGTACCACTTGCAAGCTGAGGGTGGAAGCCTGTCAGCCTGATCCCCTGCATGCTGGATTCGGAGTACCAGAGTACCATTAAAGGCAGGCAGCCTAGCACAGGGTGGATGGCACCCCTGTCTCGGGGGCTGGGACTTCAGTTCCCAGGTCTGTCCAGGCTTGTGGCAGCAGATGAGGGTCCCTGGAAAGTATTGCTTTCCCTGAATCCTTTGTTTCAAGTTCTCAGCAAGCCAGGCAGCGTCCCTGCAGCATCTTGGGGAAGCACTCTTCATCTCCCAGGGCCTGTTGCTTTGGGGCCCCATGATCTTTATGGGCTCCTTAGTGGCCTAGCTCTCCCCAGTCCTGAGGACCGGAATTGTTCTCAGGACAATTTGTGGAGTTCTGTGGAGGTTCCTGCAGGCCCAGGGGGAACTGTGCTCAGCTGGGAAGTCTCCTGCCTTCCCCTCAGCCTTCCCCTCAGCCCCAGGCTTCCCACAGGGTCCTCTATTCCAGATAGGCTGAGAGGCAAGAAGCCTTGCCACCAGATTTCAGAGTCCCTTTCATTTTTCTCTCAGGAAGAACAATCAACACAAGAGGAGAAAAGTGCAAAGTGACCCCAGCCCCCCACCCTAGTCTCCTTCCCCTCAGAGGTGTCCTCACTGATTGGCATAATTGACCTGTCCCAGCACATGGCTTAGCTTTGTGTGCACTGAAGGTTATGGCAAGTTATTCTGTCTTGTCTTCCAGTTCTTGCTTTCTGTTACTAAGATGCCTCTCCTTCTGGGCCACTCACTCCACTTGACCTTGTGTGCTGACCCAGGGGTTACCATTGCACACTTGGAGAGAGCCCATAGATCTTGTTTGCAGTCTGAATGTTGCTCTTGGATCCAGACCTGAGAAAGAGGATATTGGAGTTGGATTTTGAAGTTTTGCGAGAAGATATTAGAGTGTTTTCTCAGAGTGACCACACCAATTGCACATCTACTATTAATCCTTGCCCACTGAATCTTTGCCAAATCAATGGGTATCAAGTATCTCATTGTTTTGGGGCTAGAGAGCTGGCTCAATGGTTAAGAGCACTTGTTACTCTTGCAGAGGACCTGGGTTCAGTTCCCAGCACCCATATAGTGGCTGACAACTGTAACTCCAGTTCCAGGAAATCAAATGCCCATAACTGACTCACTCTCTCAGGCACCAGGCTAACATGTGGAGTATATACATACATGCAGAAAATAAGCAAATAAATAAATAAATAAATAATGAATAAATAAAGCAAATAAATCTAAAAAATGTCGTGGGAACAGAAACCGGAAAGTGGGGGAAAAATGGAGATGGAGTCCATGAAGATGCCAGGGATTTAGACTCCGGAGAATAACATTCAGAGTGCAGATCTAACTTTATTGCTAATTGTACATGCTTTTTAGTCAATTAGAGTTTGTTTTATGCATTCAAAGGCAAATTGGGGTGCAACCAGCATTGTTTAGCAGAATCTGACTCACCTGTCCATGAGCCTGTCTGTGTGCCTGTAGGGGAGGGTCGGATCCCCTGGGGAGATTCCATGAAGACAGAGGAAGCAGCCACTACCCTGGCCTTGGGTTCTTTGTGCTGCTGCACCCATATGCCAGGAGCCATGTCAGATCACACATGTGTACAGTGGATCAGGACTCCTCGAGGAGTCAGAGGAGCCTGTGGTGCCTCCCTCTCTGTCCCACTTCTTCCTCCATCAGGATTATCTCCACATCTCCCGCCAAATGATTTTAAAATGTGTCTCATTGCGGTGATCTGTAAGACATGTTTTTGGCTTCTGTACAGTGCTCACCTTTTGCTCACTGCTCCCGACACTGTGTGCCATCCTTTATTCACCAACTTGTAAGCGTGATTTTCATGTTTTGGAAGTCCCTCTTTAAAGCATATTCATTTATTTTTCTTGTCTCTGTGACCAAATATCTGACAAAACAAAACTAAAGGAGGGAAGGGTCTATTCTGGCCATTCACAGGGATGTAGTTCATTATAGAGGGGAGTCACAATGGCAGGGACAGCTTGGACATTGGCATGGGCAAGGAAGCTCACCGGCTTTCTCCTGTTTCCCCTTTGATTTAGTTTGTAACCAGAGCCCATGGATGGTGCTGCCTACATTGGGGGTGGGTCTTCCCTTCTCAGTTAAACCTCCTTGGAAAGACTTATGAAAACACACTTAGAGGCTTGTCTTCTAGGTGATTCCAAGTGAAGTTGACTACTTAGTCAAGGTTCTCTTGAGGAACAGAACCAAGGAGTGAACACATATATATTTATATATCAGAATTTATTTAATACATCAACTTAAAAATAGTAACAGTAACTGAATCACACTTGAAGGCTGAGAAATTAGTTTCTTAGTCCTTGAGGCTGGTAGCCCTCAGCAGTCAGAGTAGTCCTGCAATAGCTGTCTCTCACTGTGTTCGTGTTTGTGTGTGTGTGTGTATAAACCAGTAGTTAGTTGTTCTACAAGGCAGGATGCCTTAGTAGTCCTAATTTGGTGCTGGAAGCTCAAAAGGTTCCCGCAGAGTCCCTGGTCCTTACTCCATGGTGACAGATTGGACATACTGGTTCTGCTCTCAGTCAAGGAATCAACTTGTGGCAGGAGGGAAGAATGAGCAAGTGACATACAAGGTGATCTTCTGCCTCACCCCTTTTATCTGGGCTGCTGCCAGAATGTGGCACTTACCATTGGAGTGGACAGCTTCTGAAGTGATGCTCCATACTAAGACGATTCTAAGAAACTAATCAGATGATTAGAAAAACTAATTTGAATCAAGCTGACATTGAAAACAGCCATAACATTTATGACAATGGAGATTAACATTGCCTTGGAATTGAGTGTTGACTATGGTAAATGGTGGAACTCACACCCAACTTCTTTCACTGCACAGGTGTCCCACTTGCCTTTTCTCAGTTAGGTCTTGACTCCTCACTTCCAGGACACTGCTTCTGCCTTGGGCTTCAGTTCTGTTTACTCTGGCAAGTGATGAGAACAGAACTACTCAGGGTCTTCTATCTCTGGCTTCTGTTCATGCTTTACTTTATTGTTACTACTACTATTGTTATTGTTGGTGTGTGCACTTTTGGGTATGTGCATGCATCATGTGAAGCATAACAAGAGGACAAGATCATATGAGCTGAGCTGAGGCCAAAAGGAAAAACTTTATTAAGGTATGAACTAGTGGGTTGTCTCCAAGGGAAGGGAGAGCAGCCCACTAAAGAGAGTTGATGGCAAACAATGAAGAGACTCATAATTGGTTGTTGTTCAGAGAACAAGAGACTGGAGTGCCTATCTGTAAATGGGATATCTATATCATACTCTCTCTCCAAATCTCAAGGATAATGTAGGAAGAGGAAGCAGAAAACTTTGCAAGATAGTACTAGAGATAGTAGATCTCTGTAGGGGAACAGTATTTGCTGGACATAGCAGTGCAGTTGTATTCGTGAATTTACAGTGTCTGGAACTGTATGCATAAGACCTGCATAAGATCAAGCCCACCAAAAATCACAGCATAGTTGAGAAAGGGTCTGTTGAAACATTCCACACTACAATCAAGCTCATCAACACAGGAAGTGAACAATTCAAGTAGCCTCAGGAAGTCCTTGAAACTGACCAGATTTTTCTAGTCCCCTCCCTCCCCAAGATTATATAAACAGAAAAGACTACTGAGACACTCAGACAAACTAAACCGAAGATTCTTAGACAAACCACACAGCCTAGAAGTAGAGACCAAGAGAACAATCAATGTGAAAGCAGCAGAGACAAGCTGAACTGCCTAGAAGAAAGTAAAACTAGTCGGTCTGCCTGGAAGAGGTTCAGATCAAGTGGGCTACTTGAAAAGGATACTCTCCAGCCTGTTGAGCTGCTTATAGGTTGTACAGCATGATCCACACGTCTAGTTTTTTGTGAGTTGTCACCCATGTTGAGATGGGCTTAGGTGATGCAGCTGTCCTTGAGTGATTTCTGTTCCTGTAAGTAAACACCCACCCATACTCCTATAAGTTATTTCAATAAAATCCATTGGTTCATCAAGTTGGACTTTGGTCTCTCATGGGTTCGCTTTCTCAAGTAAGTAGGTATAAGTGTTGCGTCTCCCTAGGAAAAGTCTGTCATACAACAGCTGCAGAAAATCTCAGCACAGATGGGGAGGGTCTCATGAAGTTCATCCCTAACTCAGGAACTACTGGCAGTTGATTGCTGTTGGGAAAAGAGAGTGAATTTTCTTCAATGCTGCGGGCTCAGAGGGACTACCTATGCTCCAGTGACTGTCCTACAGTTGTGTGCTCACAGATAGCATTAAATAGACTCAGTGGATATTAAAAAGCACATAAAGTAGGGAGGGAAAAGTGTGTGGGGGGAGACAGGAGAGGAAATGGAGGAGGGCATGTGGGATGGAAGTGGTGGGGATAGGAGAGGAAACGGGAGAGGGGATGTGGGATGGATTTCATTCTCACTGGCAAAGATCACAAAGACCAAATACGAAAGGATGGAGAATTCTATGCCAAGCAACCAAGAGCCTAAAATAAGTAGAAGCAGCTGTATTCAAGCCTTTAAAAATAGAATTCAAGAAAAACTCAGAGCTAAAGAACACTAATACATATTAATAAGTGGAGAAATCCTTCAAGAAGATAAAACAAATATTGTTCCCTGAATATTGGAACATCCAGTGCTCATAGATTTATAAAATGAGTCTTATTGTATCTAAAGGAACAAAATAGTCCACAATACAATAATAGTAAGTGGCTTCAATATACCACTGCCACCAGCTGATAGATCTCTTGGGAAAAAATCAATAAAGAAAGAAAGCACATAATTAAATTGCATCACAGATCAGAAGGCCATAACAGGCATCTAGAGAAAATTCCACCCATCAGCTATGAATATTCATTCTTCTTAGCAACATATTGGTCATGGATTGTTTTTGTCTGTGCTTTTATTAGAAAGTCTTTAGTTCTGCATTTCTTAAAAATGGTCATGTTCCTGGGTGGTGGTGGGGCACACCTTTAATCACAGCATTTGGGAGGCTGAGACAAGCAAATATCTGTGAGTTCAAGGCCATCCTGGTCTACAGAGTCCCAGGACAGCCAAAGGTACAAAGTGAGACTCTGTCTCAACAAACAAGCAAGCAAGCTTGTTGTTTGCTGAATAATGTAATTCATGTTAGCAGACACTAATACTCAGGGCTTGAGCTATATCCATCCACTCTTTCTTAACTTTTAGAATTTCTGCTGCAGGGTCTGATATCTTTTTGATAGGCTTGCCTTTGTGAGTTGGCATTTTCTTCAAGTTTTCCATACTATTTCTTTTGTAGTCTTAGCATTTTTTTAACCCTTTCGAGACAGGGTTTGTCTGTGTAGCCCTGGCTGTCATGGAACTCACTCTGTAGACCAGGCTGGCCACGAACTAAGAAATCTGCCTGCCTCTGCCTCCTAAGTGCTGGGATTAAAGGCTTGCGCCACTACTGCTAGGCTAGTCTTAGTTAGCATTTTCTTTCTTTCTTTTTTTTTTAAAGGCTCACCAACTGGCCTGAGGCAAGGCCACTGAAGAGGCAAGCTATGTTAGAGTGAGTTTCTCTCTCTTTTTTTTTTCAAAGATTTATTTATTTATTATATGTAAGTACACTGTAGCTGTCTTCAGACACACCAGAAGAGGGCATTTGATCTCGTTATAGGTGGTTGTGAGTCACCATGTGGATGCTGGGATTTGAACTCAGGACCTCTGGAAGAGCAATCAGGTGCTCTTACCCACTGAGCCATCTCTCCAGCCCCTTAGTTAGCATTTTCACTATGATGTAGAGAGTTCTGATTAGTCATATCTACTTGGGGTTCAAAATGTCTCCAACATTTGAATGTCTGTATTGTACTCTAAATTTTGGAAAATTCTGAGTAAGTTTCTATGCCAAGTATTATTATTATTATTAATTTTTATTTTTTTCAAGACAGAGTTTTTCTGTTTACCTGTCTTGGCTGTCTTGGAATTTACTTCATAGACCAGGCTCGGCTTAAATTCATAAAGATTCTCCTTCCTCCGCCTTCTGAGTGCTGGGACTGAAGTTGTGCACCACTACCGTCTGGCTGCTGCTGCTGCTGTTTTTCTTCTTCCTCTTCCTCCTCTTTCTCTTCTTCCTCTTCTTCCTTTTCTTTCTAATTCTTCTTTTACCCCCTCCTCCTCCTCTTCCTTCTGAACATGGTCTTATGATTCCAATACTGGTCTCGAACTCTCACTACATAGAAGAAATTACCTTGAACGTTTCCTTCTGCTTCTATCTCTCAAGCCGGGGGTTATAGGCAAGGGTCATTATGTCTAGTTTACATGGGGTTGGAGGTTGGACCTAGGTTTATACATGCTAGGAAAGCGCTCTGAACACTGAGTTACATTCCTAGTTCATATTTAGCTTGTATTTTACTTCCTCAGCAGCCCATGGAGTTTTAGGTTTGGTCTCTTGAACATGTCTTAGAGTTCCTGAAAGTTATGGTTATGCTTGCTTATTTATTTATTTATTTTATTTATAGTTTCCAAGACAGGGTTTCTCTGTATAGCCCTGGCTGTCCTGGAACTCACTCTGTAGACTAGGCTGGTCTCGAACTAAGAAATCCACTTGCCTCTGCCTCCCAAGTGCTGGGATTAAAGGCGTGCACCACCACTGCCTGGCACTTATTTATTTATTTTTTTTAATTTTTTTTTAAGATTTATTTATTTATGTGTATGAGTACACTAGTTGTACAGATGGCTCGCTCCAGCCCCGCCTCCGGCATAGTATGCTGTAGCTGTCTTCAGATGCACCAGAAGAGGGCATCAGATATCATTATGGGTGGTTGTGAGCCACCATGTGGTTGCTGGGATCCGAACTCAGGACCTTCGGAAGAGCAGTCAGTGCTCTTACCCGCTGAGCCATCTCACCAGCCCTATTTATTTCTTAAAAACATTTACATTACATTTTACTTTTTAGTGTGTGTGTGTGTGTGTGTGTCACAGCACTTGTTGGAGGTCAGAGGACAACTGTAGAAGTCAGTTCTCTTCTTCTACCATGTGGTCTCCTGGAATTGAACTCAGGTAATCTAGCTTGGTGACAGGTACCCTTATCTTCTGAGCCATTTCACGGATGTTGTTTTTTTCTTTGTCATTCATCTGAGTATAATATTTCTTTGGCTTTCCCCTCGGTCTCCAATGCTCTTTCTTTTGCTTGATGTGGTCTACTGGCATTGTTTTCCACACTGACTTACTGGAGCTTTTCATCACTCTAACATTTCTGTCAGATTCCAGAACCCTGTCTGTTGTGTAGATCAGACTGGCCTGAAATCAGAGACTCACTTGCCTCTGCCTTCCAAGTTCTGGGATTCAAGCTTGTAATGCCATGCGTGCCCAGCCTGCTTTTTTTTTTTTTGTAGCTATTTTTTAGATCTTCCTTTCCTTGCTGTAGTTCTCATTCATGTTGGTGACTTTCTCATTCACATCCTGTACCAACTTCCTTTCTTCCTTCATCTGCTTGTTTGAAGTCTTCTTATAGGTCATTGAACTAACCACTACCAGGGTTAACCATCAAGCCCAGCTTCCTTTTAGCTCCTTATGTAGTAGTTAAAGGAATACTTACCAGAGAGAGGTCAGTAACAAGTGTCTGTCAAAAAGGACAAAGGATGACCCAGTGCCACTGTTTTTTTTTTTTCTTTTACCTTGACATCCCATTTGTCTACAATTCCAGTGGAATTCAAACTATCTGTGTGCTTGGAGAACTGCCTCTTACAAGGGGTAAAAGCTTTACTTGTCACCTTGACAACCTGGGAAGAGAGGGCCTCAACTGAAGAATTGCCTAAGTTAGATGGTCTGTGGAACCATTTTCTTGATTTATGATCGATGTGGAATGATTGATGTTGGATTGTCCAGCTCACTGTGGGTCTGGGCTGTATCCAAAACCTTTAGGTAAACAACTTGTAGGCCTTGTGGAGAACCTAGTGCTTTATTCTGATAGATGTGCATAGTATTAAACTGACTCCTGATGATTTATCTTTATACCCATATATTAATGCATCCTTCAGCACTCATGAGGTAAGTGTCTTTTTGAAATAGATGACAACACAGAGACTCATTAAGGTTAAGGTTCAGAGAATAATGAGACTGTGGAATGATCAGCTCTAAATGAGACATCTACATCATACCCTGTCTTTTCTGTTGCTGTGAAGAGACATCATGACCAAGGCAACTGAAAGAGTTTATTGGGGGTTTGCTGTTCAGAGGGTGAGTTCTTGACCATCATGGATGGCATCCTGGCAGCAGGCAGGCAGGCATAATGCTGGAGTGGTGGTTGAGAACATATATCTTATCTGCAAGTAAGAGGCAGAGAGAGTTAACTGGGAATGGTGTGGGCCTTTGAAACCCCGAAGCCCAACCTAGTAACTCATCTTCTTTAACAAGGCTACACCTCCTAATCCTTCCCAAATAGTTCCACCAACTGAAAGGATTCAACATAGAAGCCTATGAGGCCAGTCTCCTTTAAGTTACCCCACACCCCCTCCTCCCAAAGTTTAGTGGAGGAAGAGGAAAAAGAACTATTGTAAGAGTCAGAGGTGGTGGATAGCTACAAGGAAGCAGTGTCTTCCATACATATCAGGGCAGTTGCACATATGAACTCATAGCAGTTGTGACAGGATGTGCAAGACCCGACAAGCTCAAACCATATAAAACCTCAGCATGGAGAAAGAAGGTGAACATGAAGTCCTACCCTAGCTAAGAAGCTATTGGCACTTGGCATCTGCTGGGAGAGGGAGAATCAGCTTTCTTTAAGGGTATGGCCTCTGGAAGGTTGACCAGTGGAAGGTTGAACACAGAGAGCATATGGGTAGCACCAAATGTATATGATGGGTTAAAATGAATAAAAGAGGGCACACAAGTGGGTGGAGAGGGAAGGGAGGATGATTCTGGGAAAAGTGGAGGCAGGAACAAATATGACTAAAATATAGTGTTTGAGATTCTCAAAGGACTAATAAGAAGTGAGGAATGGAAGATGGAATAAAGGTGGAAGGAGTGTATTCTGGAGACTGACTTGAGGATGGATATGACCAAGATACATTATACATATACATCATATACAATACACATACACATATACATCATATACCTATACACACATATACCCATACATATTCATATTTATATAATATACATATTCACACACATATACATGAAGCTGTCAAAGAACAAATAAAAAAATATATAAACAGAAAGGTAAGCTAGCTGAAGGTGAGTCTGGAAGGAAGCCAGTAATCAGGATTCCCCCATGGCTTATGCTTCAGTTCCAGCCTGCAGGTTTCTATCTTAGCTTCCCTGGATGATGAACGGTGACCTCTGAGCCAAATAAACCCTTTCTTCTCAAGCTGCTTATGGTCACGTTGTTTATCATTAGGAAGCAAAGTAGGACACAAAGTACAAGGCCAGAGAGAGGCTAGCCAAGCCTTGCCCTTCCTTCCACAGGGCTGAACAGCCTCCCTCTGTGTCCTCCTTTCCTTCAGGAGAGATGTCTGTTTTAAGTCTTTTGCTCATTTTTATGATGGGTCGTTCCTGTTTGTGTTGCTGGGTTTTATGTAGTCTGGATGTTAGATCAGAAGAGAGGCTCTCCCTGCAGGGCAGTGGCTCTCAATGTTCCTAATTCTGTGAACCTTTAATACAGTTCCTCCAGTTGTGGTGACCCCCAACCATTGCATAAAGTTATATAAGCCAGCTGACCCCTCTCCTGAGTCTATTACTCAGGAGCCATTTGTAGCTGGGTGGGAGGTCTGTGGCTCACAGACATGGCTAACTCTAAAACAGATGTATTTCTGCCACCTTATTGTAGAAGTTGGGATGGGGTCAGGACAGGCCTTGTTGTAATGCCTGTGGCAGATGCGTTTAAACCCTAGCTCCTCCAACTCCTCCCCCACCATCTCTCACACACCCATAAAGGGCATTTATCTGCACTGTTATGCACTGTTCTTTCCAAAAGCAAAGCCAGTACATCAGAGATCCCTTGGCGTCCTGTTACTTACCACTGGGGTTGAGATTTGGGGAACATTTCCACTTGTTTTATAGAGAATGGAATTTTCCAAGAGTAGGGTGTCCTATGGGTGCCAAGCTTATTGTCCCTTCTCCCTACAATGAGAATAGATATGTTAATGGAGAGCTATAGACTCAATTCTAAATGCTTCAATCGTCTGAGGGAATGTGTAAGAGCACCAGCAATCAGAGCTAGGGTAATCAGTTTCCCACTGCTGAGGTTTCCTTAAGCCACTGAGGCGACTGTAGCATGGCACCTGCAGTTTTATGTGAGTACTGGTGCTTCATGCTCAATGAGAAAGGAACTTAGGGTATGCATGGGACATGAATCCTGAAAAATAAACCTAGGCCAGATGCAAGCAACATCCAAACTTCCGAGCTATCTGTGATGAGAAACCTTCCTTCTTCATCCTTGAGGTATCCGTGTCATCGTGGTGGGACGTAACATGTCCAGCCGAACAGAAGGCAGCCCTGTGTCTCCTCAGACCAGACAGCACCTGCAGCAGGTGCCAACTGATGGGGCCTTGGAGAGATTTTGCAACATTTTTAATGAGCTACCTATTAGGGCATCCAGGGTCCTGTGTGGAGGCTACATCCCCAGGGCAGTGCGACTCTTGATTGTGGCCCATTGAGGTCTATGCATTTCCTGAACAGCTGCCAAGCACTCCCTGTCCTGGGATCCCAAAGTTGTAAAGAAGAAATGGACTGAGGGTGGCAGGGACATTTGTACTACCGCCAGGGCCCAATTCCATCTTGCTTACTCTCTGCCACTGATGTCCAGACCCCATGTGATCAGCTCCATACAGCTCTGTGGCTGTAAGCCTCATGCTGGTTCCTGGTACTCAAGGGAGTAACAGAGGTATGGGCCTTGGGGGTCTCAATGTTGATGCTCACAGAGCTCAGAGTTGAGCCATGTCTCATGCTGCATGGTCATCAGTGGTAGCTCCTTGTCCAGATCACAACTTTTCCCTGTCCACATGAGCAGAGGTATCCTCCCCTCAGAGGAGTGGCCCCAGGATGGACCAGGCAAACCTAATGTGGATTGGTATGTGTTGCAACAGTTCTTTCTAGAAGGCTGTAGGGGTGCTAGAATAGGGACAGCTCATAGTTTGTTTCTCAACTTGCCTGGGCATGCAGGATGTCACTGTCCTACTTACACAGAGGGAAACAGAGGCACAGAAAAATCCTCCAGTGGCACCCAGCATCCAGTGGGCAGGTAAATTTGTACCCCTGTGGTGGTGCATATGCCAGGCTGCTGCTCCACAGGTGTGTGGGAACCTGGCCTAGATTTCAGTGCCAGGAGACAGCCAATAACAGTGAGAAGTGTGGTTTAGCCCAGGGGCAGGAGGTCCACCCTCAGGGATCATCTAAGTCCCCAGGGCCTGGCGGTTGCCAGCTACGTAATTGTCAAAAGCGTCCTCACAGACCCAGAATGGGGAGAGGCATAAATAATCATGTGCAGGAAGCCATTCCTGCCGGGCCCAGGGCTGGCCTGGCTCTCACAGGTAGGTGGAGACACCTGCCACCTCATCAGGTGCTTGTGCTGACACAGAGAGGAACACAGCAGCCTCAGGGCGCAAGTGGGTTCTGGTCACTACATGGCTGACTGCCGAAAGAGCTTGGTGGAGACACTATCTGCTCCAGGCCTCTGCCCTGGAGGACCCCTGTGGCTGCTGTTTGAAACCTGGCTGGACCACAAGGACCAGAGCAGCCACAGCCTTTCATGATCCTTCAGGCACCAGGTCTGACATAGGAGGGGCTAGTGGTGGTCACTCCCCAATGACCACAGCCAGGGCAGCTTGATCAGGGTAGTTTTGTAGACCTGGGGCCAGTCTGCTGAAAGGATATTCTCACATTCCAAGGAGGGAGCACATCCCAGCATCTTCCTTTGTAGTCCAAATCTGCTATTGGCCACAGCAATAGCCAAGGCAGAATGAGGAATTCAATTGTTCCTTAAATGTCCAGACGGACTTGTGACTGTAGGAAGTGAGTAGCAGTGTTGAGCCCACAAGAAACCCCAGTGCAAGTCAGAGGTCAGGCAGGCTTGTGGATGCTCTCTGTGCACTTGGCCTGGGTGTATCCCTGCCCAGAAAGTTTGGCATTGTTAATGACAACCTTCTGGTTTCCTGGCTGCTAAGGGGAGCATGTTGAAGACCTGGGAGGGACCATGCATCCCTCACCTCAATGGGAACTGAGGCTGTCCCTGAGATAACTTGGACAAGGGAGTTCTCATCCTTGCAGGCTCATCCCTGACCTCTGAGAAGCCAGGCCACCTTCAGGCATTTGGGTATTGCCTCTGGACCCACCCGAGTGTCATATGCGGTAGGGTGATGGCCTCCACTCTGGCTTGGGACCAAGATCTCCAACTTCAAGCTTGCCTTCTGAGAATCAGGGGACAGGTGCCAGGTGCAGTTGTGTGGCATGATGACTAAGGTGACTCTGAAGTCTGGGTGTCCTTCCTACACAGGTAAGCAACCTCCCTCATCCACACACGGCTCTGGGTGGGAGGGAAGTGCAACATCCGAGACCTATCATTGTGTGTAGGGTATAAGAAGAAGCAGAAGGCTGTATTTAAACATCGCACTTGAGAGTGTAACCTTGCAGGAGAAAAGGGCTTGGCAGCAGTTTCTTCTCTTTGTGGACCTTGCATTATGTTTGGCAACTGTGAAACTATTTTTCTAAATGAGAAGCTGTCTAAGTTTGGGCTGAGGATAGATGACAATGCCATGTAGGTCAAGACTGCCTCCCTGAGCAGGTCGGATGCCACTGGTATGATGGAGGTACCCATGGACTTACAGGGGTGATGGCCAGGGGGGCTACTGGGAACTTCTCTATAGCAAGTATCTAGAAGAGGGCTAAGGAAGTACATTGTGTTTTGGTTGCAGACTTATGCTGATTTAGAGCTGCTATGTAGGGCTATGGTGGATCTGGGGAAGGGATTGCAGCCAACTCCCCCAAGGCACCTTCAGGTCTTCTGGGTGAGGGACTGATGGTTTTGTGATCAGGACGATGGTAAGTACCAGGATGTGGAGCATGGTGGCCCAGGAGGTGGGGCGTGGTGATCCAGTGGCAGCTTAGGTGCATGTTGTGTAGTATGTGCATTTGTGCTGGGGAGAGGGAGACATGGCAGGAAGATGCCTCTGGGCTCTGTGCCAGAGGGTCTCCTGACTTCTTCCTGGTCAGCCCAGGAGCAGTTGGCTCTGAGAAGGGGTGGGGGGAGTGTGCTGAAACCCTGGGCTTCATCCCTTTCTCCCACCAACACATCCATGCACACTGTAGCTTCCAGGCTCCACCCCTCAGCCTCTGGCTAGGAGGAGTAAGAGTGACAGCTCAAAATTATTTATTTATTAATATACATCCATTAAGTGGTGTGTGTGTGTGTGTGTGTGTGCAGTATGTTTGTGTGTTGTGTGTGTATGGTACATGTGTGTGGTATGTTTGTGTGGTTTATATGTGTGTTATGTGTGCGGTGTGTGTGTGTTATGTGTGGTGTGTGTGTTATGTGTGTGTTAGGTGTGTCTGTTACATGTGTGTATGTGGTTGTGTGTGGTATGTGTGTGGTGTGTGTGTGTGTATTTGTGTGTGTGTGATGTGGGTGTGTGCATATTTTCATGAGTCACTTTTCTCTTTCCACCATGTGAATCCTGGTGATTCAACTCAGGTCGTTAGGCTTAGCAGCAAGTGCCTTACTTACTTACTGAGCCATTTCACAAGCTCAGATTGACAGCTTTTAAAATACAAATTTCAGGAAAGCTGGCTCATTTCTTTCTCAACTAGGGTTAGAACCTGAGCCAAAAAGGAGCTAGAGGAGAAGGAGAAAAAGAAAAAGAAGAGGAGGTGGTGACCTACGGTCTTTACTACTGAACGTGTGTCTTTTTGTGTGAGGTATTTCCATGGTGCAATAGGAGTGTGTTCTACAGGAGCCTCATCTGACTGCTGGGCAAAAATACTGAAGATGAAGGCACTCATAATGTCACTTGTGGAAACCCGATAGTTCTTGTCCTTTTCTAGGCTCTCTGATTCTGCAATAAGGACCTCTCTCTGCCAGGTGACAAACACTGTAGAATGACACTGTGTCCTCTCTTCCCCTAGGTGTCAGGCAATGGGTAGATGGCATGCTGATGGCTTCCTACCAGCACGGGCACGGTTAATGCTGTCTATCCAGGTACTCCCAAGGGAAGTTGGGCTTGCCTGGGTCCTAGGATTGAAGGACAAGGTGAGTAGAGCCACGGAGTACAGAAAAAGGCCAGTTCCCTCACTTCCTGAGCCCTCTTCTTGGCAGCTTGGTAGTCTATGTCCTCAAAATATTTAATGGCTTGGAATTCCGGCCAGAACCTGTCCACGCCAGGACCATTCATCTTGTTGGGCTTCCCAGGGCCGAGGAGCATGCGCATTGGGCTCTTCCTGCTCTTCCTGATCATGTATCTGCTTACAGTAGCTGGGAACCTGGCCATCATCTCCCTGGTGGGTGCCCACAGATGCCTACAGACACCCATGTACTTCTTCCTCTGCAACCTCTCCTTCCTGGAGATCTGGTTCACCACAGCCTGTGTGCCCAAGACCCTGGCCACATTTGCTCCCCTGGGCGGAGCCATCTCCTTGGCTGGCTGTGCCACGCAAATGTACTTCGTCTTTTCTCTGGGCTGTACTGAATACTTCCTGCTGGCTGTGATGGCTTATGACCGGTACCTGGCCATCTGCCTACCACTGCGCTATGGTGGCATCATGACACCTGGGCTGGCAACACGGTTGGCCCTGGGATCTTGGCTGTGTGGCTTTTCTGCAATCACAGTTCCTGCTGCCCTCATTGCCCGCCTCTCCTTCTGCGGTTCACGTGTCATCAACCACTTCTTCTGTGACATTTCGCCCTGGATAGTGCTTTCCTGCACGGACACGCAGGTGGTAGAGCTAGTGTCCTTTGGTATTGCCTTCTGTGTCATTCTGGGCTCGTGTGGTATCACACTAGTCTCCTATGCCTACATCATCACTACCATTGTCAAGATTCCCTCTGCCCAGGGCCGGCACCGTGCCTTCTCTACCTGCTCATCCCATCTCACTGTAGTGCTTATTTGGTATGGCTCTACTATCTTCTTGCATGTGAGGACCTCGGTAGAGAGCTCCTTGGACCTCACCAAAGCTATCACAGTGCTCAACACCATTGTCACACCCGTGTTGAACCCTTTCATATATACCCTGAGGAACAAGGATGTGAAGGAGGCTCTGCGGAGGACAATGAAGGGGAAGTGAGTCACTGCCCATGTACATCTCCCGCCAGAGGCTGCTCTGCAGGACTGGCATTGGCTGGCCTGTGGGCCAGTGTGGGCCAGGGTCAGTCAGTGTTCAGCACCTTTTTCTCTACAGAGCTTAGAGGGACATCTCTCCTAGTTTATACTTTTATGGCTTTGTGTTCAGGAATACTTGCTGTCCCAGCCCTCAGTTTCAGGAAGATTCTAGGAGGGAAACAGGGTTCTGGGTCCCTCCCAACCTCCAATATAAACACCAGAAGCTATGCACCAGTTCTGGACAGACCCCTGTGTCTTGGCCTAATAGGCTTTTCACCATCCTACAGATATCGCCAAGCCATATCTGGAATCTCCAGGAGGGACATGGCAGGCCACCAGGGATCCATGCTCAGAGGTTAATCATGCTGGAAAACAAACAAACAAACAATCAGGCACAGACGCCTCAGAGGAAGCTGAGGCCCTTCAGGGCTTGGTGGGCTTTGCACCAGGGTCTCAGGGCATATCTACTGCATTTAACACCTTTCTGGGTCTTTGGCTTTTGGGATGGAGGTACAGGAAGGGGTCAGAGGAAGCAGGGGCCCTGGATGCCTGGGGCCTCAGGCTCTGGTTGGAATTAGGAAGGGCTAGGATAGTTCTCAGAGAATTCTCCTGGGGGTAAACACTGCTACTTATTCTTGACATAGCATCACTACTCTGAACCTGTGCCTTCTTCCATAAATGTAACCATGACAGTACCGTCTCAAGGAACCCATGGGAATAGGAGTGACTTAGTGTGTCCAAAGTGCTTAGATCTATCAGGGGCCAGAAAAATGCCACTAATATTGTTTTATAATTTAGTAGATAAAGCAGTTCAGTCTGGTCTGTCTGCCTGTCTGTCTAGAGACATTGAGTTGTGTGTGTCAGGCTCATTTCAAACTTTGTATGTAACAGAATGATCTTGAACTTCTGATCCTCCTGCCTCTACCTCCCAAATGGCACTGATGCTCAGTTTTGCGGTTCTGGGGAATTGAAGTCAGGGCTTCATGAATGCTGGACAAGTGCTCAACTGACTGAGCTATGTACCCTTGCTCTCAGATTTGTCCCCTTAGCGTCCTCATTTTACTTTGGACAACCAATAGTGTCTGTTGTTCACCCTAATCTCTTAGCCCTTAAGGACCCCAGAGAAACTGGACTCCTTAAGTGGCCTGTATTCAGAATAAATGGTTGGTTATCAGGATTTGGAGAGACCCCGGTGGCTCTGAGACAGTTTGTACTTTGGGTTTTTTTGAGAACAGTTGCCAGATGGTCTCTTGTCCAGGTTGAGACATGGCCTCCATATCCTCTCAGATACTACTTCTGGGTCTAATCACAGGCTGACTGTTTTCACACTCTCCTGGCTCCAATGTCCTAACCTTTATGGCTTCTCTGTTCTGTCCAACCCAAGGCTGAGGCCTAAATGATCCACTTTGACATTTCTCTTTACCATCTTCCAGAGTGGAGGCTCAAGTAGGACATAGAAGCTCCCCTCTGTAGTGACCCCTGCCCAGGATGGGACATAGGTGCAGAGCCACCCACCTAGAATTCCTCTTCTCCCAAAGTCTGGAGCCAGAAGACATGCTGACCCTCAGGCTTGTACACCCAACTGAATTTGTATACTCAGCCATCTCTGCTGCTGGAACTTGCATATTCTGTTTTCATGGTTACTTTCCAAATGATGAATTAAAGTGCACTGAGTTCAACCACTACTGTTTGATGGAGAAGCCAATAACACACTATACCTACATGGTTTCGTAGTCCTCAGTACTCCTGGGAGATGTGGGTAGTGGCTGGAATAGGGGGTTTGTATTCAGGATCTGTTCTCTGCTGTGCAACAGCCTCTTTGCTGCTGGCTAGTGAGACTCTCCGAGAGCCCCAGTGATGCATCTGAGGCCATATAGCAAAGACAGCACTCAGGGACCCCTTAGTGCCCCTCTTCTGTCATTCTGAAATGACACTACTTTCATGGACTTTGTTACCAATTCCTCTCTTTGGAAACTATGGGCATTACTGGGTGGCCTTGAGACAGAGAGACAGAATAGAGAGAGACAGGATAGGTGATTTTCAGTGTGTCTGTGTGTGTGGGGTGGGGGGAGGAAGAGAGCAATGCCTCCTTGGCCACCTTACTTTGGGTCAAGGTAATTTCTTTGGATGTAGCCGTAGGTGGAGGGTCCCGTCTTTGGGCTTAGCCTGACAGAGGCCATCTAGTACCCCTCAACCTTGCTAATGTCTCAGAATTTTGTGAGCCATGACAGGAGACTATGCAGTGAAGTGCTCAGGGTGTTGAATGGGCTTTGCAGTTCTCAGAATGCTAAGTTGTCAGGAGTCCCTTGGCATCTGTAGGTCCGTTTTTCCTGGACTTCACCTTTCCCAGGAAAGTTAGCTTCTCCTGGAAACTCAGCATTTTGGAGCAGAATTTATTTCTTAGGCTTAGAAATTAGATGATTATTGAATTCTGAAAGGGAAAACCTTGTATTATTTTCTAGTGACTGATTTTCCCCATATGATGAATATATTAGTCAGGACTGTGTAAAGGAACAGAACAGATACAATGACTACATACACACATGAGCTCACACACACACACACACACACACACACACACACACACACACACACGACCCACCCCACCAGATTTATTGGAGTGGCTTGAAGTTCCACATCACAGTCAGTCAATCATCAAAGGAGTCAGGGCAGGAACTTAGTCCAGGGAATTGGAGACAGGAACTAAACGAGTAGCTATTGAGGAGTGTGGCTTATTGAATTGTTCTTCCACATTTGCTCCAATTGTTTCCTTATTCACCCCAGGACCACTTGTCCAATGGTGACATCACCCATAGTGGACTGGGCTCTCTCACATCAATCTTTAATTAAGAAAAGTTCTTACTGTCTTGCTTATAGGCAACCTGGAAGAAAGCATTGTCTCCGTGTAGAGTCTCCTCTTTCTATATAACTCTATCTTATGCCAGGTTGAAAAAAAAATCCAAGTAGGACAAAGAAGAAAGCTGATAGCTGTGTTGTTCCAGGCCAGTAGGAGCCACATTTCCACAACAGAAAGGCTGCATAGTGACTGATGGTTTGCATTTACTGATCTCCATTTGTTGGTCTTCATTCATTCATTCATTCATCCATACCTACATAATACTTTTATGTCTTTGAGAGAGGATCTAATTTTGTAGCCCTGGCTAGCCCCATACTTAAGGAGACACACCAGTTTCTGGCTCCCAAGTGCTGGGATCAAAGGTGTATACCACCACACTCAGCCATGTCATGTACAATTTTTAACCACTTGTTTATTTACTAATATGTACCACTTATTTTTTATTTCTGATTAATAGTAACTGTGTGTACTATTAGACCTCGATGTAATATGGGTTCCTTAATTAAAAAAATTGATTGATATGATTTTTTCAGTGGAATATGAAGTTTGAAAGGATTTGAGAAAGCCAGTTGGTTTGCTTTATGATTAAAGCATGCATGTCTATGCATGGTAGTGGTCTAGTATATGTTTAGATGGTTTCTAGACCTTTCCTTATTCACTCTCATAAAAATGCAACCACAGAATGCTAAAATGTTATACCCTCCTAGAAAATATCCATGTTTATTTGGCAGTATTAACTCTTCCTAGACTGAGGACAGATCAGTAGCTCTTATCTATGATAACCATCAACACCATCATCTGACCATCCTCCAGCTCAATAAGCCAGCTACCCATCCAGCCTCACATCCATTTACCTATTTCTCTGTTTGTAATCCCATACACCCATCTATCTACTCATCCACTAATCCATCCATTGTCCATCTGTCTACCTACCCATCCATCCACTCACTTGTCCATTCAACTGTCTATCCTTTATCATTCATCTATTCCCCCACCCATCCATCTTTCTACTAACCCAACAATCTATAAACTCAACCACTTACCCATTTACACACCCATCCATCCACCAGCCTCCTCATTCATTATGCATCTACCTACCTACTCTTCTATCTATCTATCTATCTATCTATCTATCTATCTATCTATCTATCTATCTACTTATCTATCAACTATCTACTCATCTATCTATCATCTATTTATCTGTCTATAATCTATCAACCTATCTATCTACTTATCTATCTATCATCTATATCTATCATCTACTTATCTATTTTTATCTATCCATCTGTCCTTCATTCATCCATCCACCTACCCACTCACTCATTGAGGGTTATATCTTTGAGGCTGTAGTTCTCCCTTAGTTTTTCCCCAGGGTTCTTCCTGCTGCTCCTAGACTCTGGATGCTGTTCATCTACATCTGTTACTCTACCACCATTTCCTTCAAGTATGCCATAGTCTTCATCTTGATATCACATATTTCTTGGAAGTTCTTAGTTTACACGGGTACTCTTGGTAGTCTATCTTCTCTCCTAAGGTCTGTGTACAATTAGCTTGAACAAGCACTAATTTTGAGATCTAAAAAAGCTGTGTGCTCTAGTTCATTTTTTTTATGAGCTGGGGTTCTGTCCTTGCTCTAATTAGTGTTTATGGAGGTATTCAGTCAATTACTCAGTCAATAAACACTTCAATGTCCCTTTGTGTGTCAGATCCCAGATTAAGGGGGTAGGTGCTCCAATTCAGGAATTCTGGCTCTGGATTCCTGTCTGTGTGTTGTCATGGATATGTGGAATGAAAGCTCATGACTCACTTTGAGAATGTGCTTTTGCTCCCATTGAGATATAGAACACACTCATATTTAAGATAATAATTCATAGAGTAAGTTGTATGTCTGTAATTCTAGCCCTTGGATGGGCTGAGGCAAGAGTATTGTCATGAATTCCAGGCTATCCTGGGCTACCTTATATAGAGACCTTGTCTCAAAACAAAACAATGGAACAGATCAGAATCCATATTAAATGTTAAAATTTCCATCTTTGTTCATGTGTTGTCTTTATTTCTAGATATAGGAATGTTCCATTAGGTTAGTGCTCACCTTGCCTTTGAACACTTTTCTTTCCTTGGATAAGGTGTTTTGGGTTGCTTAGTTCTGTGGATCCTGCTCAGGTCTGTCAGGGTGATCTGCCTGGCTATGGGCATGGAACATGGAACAATGAATGTTAACCAAAATCTACATACAGCTATGTCTGGAGCAGAATAGTGTTAACTGCATCTTCAAAGGAGGAAGGAGGAAGCCACTGTGTGGGGGTATGGTTGTGTCTCACCATTTGTGGCCTACTGGGCACACCTTCAACTCTTAGGGTAAACAGCTTGGATCCTAGACATTTCCTGACTTCATGAAAGCAGATGTCATCCTCTGCCTTCTGTTCTTTAAAGTTCCACAGTGAGTTCAAGGGCAGAGCTAAGGTTTCAACATTGTATCCACAGGTTACCTAAGAAGAGAATGAGCTTCCTTCCCAGGTCTTTTCTTCCCTGGTTTCTTTTCTCCTAGTTATTGTTTTCCTGGATTGTAACAACTCAGACTCCAGGCCTGGTGCTCTCTCTGACTAGACCCCCACGGCTTCAGCTTCGGAAGGGCCTCATCAAATGGTGAACTGAGTTAGTTCTTTTGACAATGGCCTTGCAAGTGGCTGTGGAGGATTTTAGAGTTGACCTGCCCGTTGAACATTTGAACTGTGACTGAGCCCATGACCTTCTACATGCACCACTAAGGTATATATTTATCCCCTAAGTTAAAATTAAGTCATCCCACAAAGTAATGGGTTTCTTCACGGTGCCTTTTATACACATGTGATGTTCTACTTTGTTCTGATTTTCGTAGGAGGTTCCCTCCCCGTCCCCTCTGCTCTTCTCTTGCTGTTCCACCTTCTCTCTGCAAGTCTTTGATGCTTTCATGTGCCATTACTTAAGGTCCTTGAAGATCTTTCTGTCTTAAGATATCTCATGGATCCTTAAGTTCATTTATTTATTTTCATTTTTTATTTTGTCTTTTTATTTATGCATCTGTGGGTATTCTCCCTGCTCCATTTGTATGTGCGTGTGAATGCCCATGTATGTGTGGGTGCCAGAGGAGGCCAGAAGAAGGTTGGGTCTGGATCTGGAGTTACAGGCAGTTGTGAGCTGGCTATTGTGGGTACTGGGAACTAAATTGCATCCCTTTGAAAGAGCAGCAAGCATTCCTAAACACTTACCAATATCTCCAACCTTCTAAATTTATTTGAATTATTACTTTGAGGCAAAGATTTTTTTTTCTTGCTAACTTGTCCATTCTGGCTTTGAACTTTCTCTGTAAACAAGACAGGCATTCAATTTACAACCTTTCTGTCTTGGTCTGTGGAGTAGCCAGGATTTCTGGGCTGTACCACCACATCTAGCCAGAACACATACTTTGGCAGAGATATGAATGGTGGGTTTGAAGGAACAGAATCAGGGTCAGATGTTACTTGGAAAATAAGCCAGGGCAACAGAGAAAGGCACAGGACCCACTGACTCCAGGATGCCAGGGGCAAGATCTTATTAACATGGGCTCTGCTGGATGTACCCTTCTGGATATCATCAGTCATAGTAGAGAGAATGCCACCACAGAGCTCACGCTTCAGGAAATTGTGAACAATAGCTATGAACACTCCTCCCCACGGTCTTAAGCAGTGGTGGAGATAAAGCTTGTCTCCCCAGGGAGCTCTAAACCAAGGACATGTTTTGAAAAAACAACAATATTATTATTACTCCTGAAGTAGTAGTGGTCCCTAACCTACTTCATATTCTTCATATTTCTGCAGCATTGAGACTGTTCTTCACAACAGAACCTTCTAAGTCTGGATCAAAGCATAGTCCATGGCCCTGAGCATTTGGATGTGGGGTGTGTCAGTTAGAACATGGACAGATGCTGGGGGACCCAGCAGGGAGGCTGTGGGTGCGTCACATGTTACGGATGACAAGGACCCCTACAGACCCCAGGAGCCTGCTGGCCATTTTCAGTTTCCCTATGCAGCTGGAAATGTGAGCTGCTGAAGCCCCAGGAGAGATGACTGGGCGGTGAGATACACTTGGCATCTGCTGGTTGCTCCTGCTTCCTGGCCTCTTTTATATACTTTAGTCCTTACCGTTTTCTCTGCTACCCAGAGAAATTGCTCCTTAGCCACAAAGCCAGCGCTAGGTTGCAGTTTACTCCCAAGTGGTTTATGGGACAAAAGGCACATCAGAAGAGGTACTCCTTGAAGGGACACCTGCTAAGGGCCACCCTCTCAGGGCCATCCCTGCCCAGAGGATGCTTGTTGAGAGTTCCCTATCAAAAGACATCAGCTGAGCACACACCCACGGAGGTGACACTTGCTCAGGGTCACTCTTTGAGGAGACGTTGGCTGAGGGACACTTTCCAAGTAAGCATTCATTGAGGGGCCATTTTTCTCATGAGGCTGTCTGAGAAGGCACAAAGGGGCCACTGACAGAGGACTCATCTACTATAAGTGCTTGTTGAGGGTCTTCTGCTGGGGACTCTATTGCTTGTAGACACCTGCCCCTACCTCCAGCCATAGCTAAATCTACCTGGCTTTTCTGCTGCAGAACCTCAGCATTCTTGCTGCAGCTAATAGGCCTGTGTAGGCAGCAGGTGGCAGTAGTTCACCTCTAGGGAGCTGTCCCTCTCACCCCCAGTACCTGCTTTCATTCACCCACACAGCCTGTAGGGGGACCTGGACTCTTGCCTCTTTCTTAGCCAGCTCTACTCAAGGGACTGGCAGTACTGTGTGAGGAATACTGTTTTTAATTTTTATTATTATTATTTTACTTTGAGCTTTGTTTCTGATAAAAAGTTCATGATCTTTGGCAACTGGGGAATAAGTATACAAACCTCTTGGTACCCAATCAGATTTGCAGTGTGCAAAGATCCCAGCCAACTTCTGTGAGAAGTTTTAAGAGCAGGGGAATTACCTGTGACTTTCCCTGGGGCTCCATTAAAAAGAATGTAGGAGGGGCCGTGGGAGGCTGAGCAGCCATGGGGCCACCTTACCTGGCTCTGGGTCCACCAGGAAATGGGTGGTCCAGGCTCATTAGGCAAAAAGAGCCTAGGGTATGATCTTGGATGGTGAAAGCTATCCCAATTAATAATGCTTCAAATTCACCGAGGAATTAATTATTTCAGAGCAGTAAATTAATTTTAAACAAGCAATTATGTATTAGGCAAAAGGCACTCCTGAAGGGAAAAAGGCAGCTTGAGATGAACTCATTTATGTGGAGATTCCTTCTCTCAAAATGCTGCCGAGGGGAGGGGCAGTCGGAAGATGGTGGGCCAGGGCGTCTTGGCTTAGCATCCAAGGTGTGTCCTGCTCCTCATGGGATTTGCCTCTGCCTGTTGCATACCTGCAGTCTCCTGTCTTGTCATTGAATAAACATTCCCTGTGTACCTGGAAGCTGGCCTTTTCTGGACACAGCCAAGCCATGGGAACAACTACTCTTTGGGACTTTGGGTGTTTTCAGCCATCTCTGCATTCTTTCACAGCCTGTATTGTAAAGGAATCATGTGTTTCTCCTAGGTATAGAAACTTTTTATGAAGTGCGCCATATACTCAGAAAACTGCCTGAATTGTAAAGGTAGGATTTGATAACTTTCCATAAACTGAGCATGTGCACAGCACCCCATTGAGAACTGGCGTGCCAAGCTGCCAGCTCCAGTCTCCTTGCCTTCCTCTGCATGATCTATAGGTTCTCTCCATGGTGTCCTGAGGGATGGCTCACAACCTCTCATTGCTGAGTGTATCTGTTGCATAGGCAGCCCACACTAGTCCACTGGACTAGAAGTGGTTGCATTGATTCCATTATTTGCCTAATATTAATAATACATTGATCATTATTATTATATGATGTACATGTTAGCTGTGTCTGAGAGCCATTGGGTTGTGTGCATTCAGCTGCAGCTGATAATATAGTTATTCAGAGTGCTACTATTCTGTGCGTGCTTGCTGTGGGGATACTGTGCACCTGATTTATTGCTGGGCTACTCCATACACAATCTTTTCTATAAAAAGATTCTGGCACAAACTCCCTTTAATCTGTGCTCACTCATCAGCTGTTATGATCCCCGTTGCTATGATTCACACCTGCCTTAGATTTTTTTTTTTAATGTTGCTGTATATGTGAGCCTTTGTGGGGAGCAGGCTGATGAGTTCAGCTCTGGGCTGAGGCTTTTGTTATGAAGGGGTCCTGAGTCATACGTGCCAGAGTACTGGGTCAGACAAGTACCATAGCCCCTCATAGGCAACGAGAGAAGTCCATACTTACCCATGTTGTGCAGATATCAGCTTATACACTCTTCTTAGTGATGGATAGATAAGTCTTCTAGTCCTTAAGCGAGCTGGGTGTAAACTATCTCTACCCTAGTGGTTGACTTTGGAAATACAGCATAGAAACGTCTCACATACAAATTTAAACACAAACTTAATGTGACCCAGCAACTCCACGGCCAAGTATTTACTCAGGAAAAATGAAGCTCTTTTATCCTTCTGTTGAGCTTGTTTTAAGGCTGTATTTTAGATTTATTTACTTTATGTATATGCATACACTGTAGCTGTCTTCAGGCACACCGAAGAGGTCACTGGATCCCATTACAGGTGCTTGTGAGCCGTAGTGGGGTCGCTGGGAACTGAACTCAGGACTTTTGGAAGAGCTGTCAGTGCTCTTAACCACTGAGCCATCTCTCCAGCCCTAAGATTGAATTTTAACTAACAACAATATGTATGTGTGTTTATGGAGTGCAAATGTGTATATCATAGAGCGACAGACCGGGTTGAGTAACGCATTAGTCATCACAGCTGCAAACCAAATTTAGTCTACAGTTCTCAGCCTGTAAGTGTGTCGCTCACTATACAGGTGAGATGCGAACAGCCTGTTAAAATGAAACATGAAGGGTGTTGTGTCAGTCTCTTTGTATGTGAAGAGGAAGATGGCAGTGTGTGTGTGTGTGTGTGTGTGTGTGTGTGTGTGTGTGTGTGTGTGTAAGCAGGACAGAGCTTGTGGGTAGAGCTTGTGCCCAGCTAGAGGAAGCTGTAGGATCAAGGGCAATCCTTGTCTGACTACAGTGCTGACACTATTTTACACAGGGGTCAGAGTTCACCACACCATACACCCCACATAGTGAATCTTATCACATGCCAATAATACATTAATAAGAACTGGGATTGTGTAAAGACACCATTGCAATCACATACGATGGAATCCTCCTGTTTCCCTCACAGGCCATATGCTACCACAGGGCCACTTGACCGCATCCTGGTAGCTCTGGTCTCACTGGGCACCTACAGGGCAGGGTTGGCAGCTATCCATTGTAGTCTTTCTCCTTCCTGTTTTTCAGGTTATTTGGGTCCCTGGATCTAGCCAGCCTGCCTGTCTCTTCTCATGGTGAGGTTGGAGTCTACGCAAATGGCAAGAGAACAACTTTGCAAGTGGCAAATGGAAACATTCGCAGCTCTGAGCCTCTCCTTGAGGCACATCTGTGGACTTCTGTTGGTCAGGAACATGCTGTAGGGGCAGAATCTGGTGGGAGACTTCTCAAAGTTTAGAGACCTAAGAAAGCAGGTCTTGGGTCGCGTGATGGATCATAGCTGGAGGTTGACGAGAACACTTGGAAGAGGAGGCCGAACTGTGACACCTCCAGTGCCACTTCAAGGACTGAAGAGCTGGAACCAATTGTCCATAACTGCTGTGGCCTCTCAGAATGCCCAGTCTTCAGCTATGCATTTTGACTTGTGCCAGCCTCATGGCTAAAAGGCCCCTTAGGTGACAGGATATGAGCCCCATTGTAGACCTGCAGATCCAAATACCCTGTGTTGGCCACACCTCTCCTAGATCACCCATTTTCTTGTAAGAAATACATGTTCTCTCAAAACCTAGCATGCTTTCAAATGACAGAAAAAGGCAAGTTGAATGTCAAGCATCTCCACCCTTCTGCGGACTGATTTCCCACAGAACATACTTGGTGGCTTGATCTGTGGCATTTGCCTATTATATCCCCGTGACTCCTCTGATTTGATGCTAGTATTATCCTTGCTTTACAAGTGGAAAGTAGAAGCCAGTCATAGTAAGTGCTGTCTGAGCAATGTGCAACCAAGATTAAGTTGTCAGAGCTGAATGACAATAGCCCAGGCAGGCTGTTGTCATGGCCCTTACCTGATGTTGGGAACACCATGGCTGCTCGGCATTCCATAGTAACTATCATGTCCATGACATTCACCTTAAGGTCACAGGGGACACTGTTATTCTGTAGATCAGGAAGAAGAGGCTCCATGCAGCTATGGAGGGAATGGTTGTATAGCAGCAACATGAAGTGCGCTTTTTCCAAGTGTCTCTCGCACATCATTTATCTCAATTCATAGTATTTAATCCTCAGAGGGCCCACACCTGACCTCAGCACTGCCGTCAACACAGTGGGCCGGAGTTCCTGCTGTTGCTGGTGCCAAGACAGCAGAGGCTTCACCCATGTGAGGCCCAGAATGGATAGTCAGTTATTGCTGTTCCCAGGGCAGGGACAGTTTTGTGCTAATACTATCTCTGTGCTGTCTCTGTACAAGTGAGCATGGTGCTGTACCTCAGGGTGTCTCCTCAGTGGTTGAAACTGGATTTACAGTCAAAGCATTTAGAGTTTATCAGTAGGTATACTCGGGTCCTTCTTTTATAGTCACAATTGATTCTTCCATATGGAGAAATCGAAAAGATCTGATAGCAGCCACAAAAGCCCATCTCCTTGAAAGCCTGGTGTTAGTGCATTCTACGGAGCAAGAGTATAAGAGAGAGAAGCCCTAACAGGGAAGCCTAAAACCTGGGGCCACTTTTCCCCTGCAGGTGACTGCTGATTGCCAGAGACAAGTGAGAAGGGTGGAAATTTGGCTCTAGAGTCTGGGATTACCCAGGAGTTGGTCTTGACAATGAGGGATATGCATTTAGAGAGAGAGAGAGAGAGAGTAAACTGGAATTAGATCAGCCTTTCCAGAGAGCCAGCACTGGGTCACCTCAGCTGCTGAAGGTCCTTGGGGATTTGGGCTGGTCAGTGATCCATCATAGTCATTGTCCAGGAACCAGGGGGAGCCTTCTCTAGAGAATGATAATCTGTTCAAAGCCTCAAATAATCTCTATAATCAAAACTCATATTGTCTGTGATATTAGTGGGACCACGCCAACTGAAAGAGTAAACTGTGGGACTCCCTCAGTATTAAATTATATGCCTACCTTTAGGCAAGCCAGCCATTGAGTTATTGCTCACAAAGGATTTGTTGGAGACCAAGAAACATTTTCTGATTTTTGTTAAGATTCGCAAGCTTTTATGGAAGCATTGCTAGCTAAATCCATGATGTGTCCATTTAATCAAGAATATTCTGAAACAAATGCATCACACAATTGAAATGTGATCCCTTGTATTTGGAAATCTTCTGCCTCCTTAAATAAGTATGCTATAAGATGAGCAGTATCATGATTTAAAAATTGTATATAATTTTCTGTATGCCCTTTTCAGAAATTAAGCATTTTGATTATGATTGATTTTTAGAAGATTTTGAAGTTGGGGTTTGTCTATGTTATTAAGAACAAAGCATATATATATATATATATTTCTATGTGAATGTATTTGTATATCTATCTGTATGTGCATGTATATGTGCATGTACACTGTATTTTCAATTTTCAAATGGAAATTTCCTATACATTTGTGAAAATATATTTGTTTTTCTATGTGGTCTATTAAATGTACATAAGTCATGCCCAGCACCATCAAAATATCCAAAGTGATGAACAAAAAAGATACAGCTAAAACTAAGCAAACGGGCAGGACCAGGTTCCCACCATAGGCTAATCAGAGGGAATTTGCTACATGTGTGTGGAACACATGTGGCGGGATTGAACGGGGAATTGAAAAACTTGGCAGAGCATTGGAAACAAACACAAAAATTTAAAAAACAAAAGACTTCACACTTTTGAAATCCATAGAACTGAAAACCACAGAAGTTGAAATAAAGAACAAAATGGATAGGTTTGATAGAGAACATAACTGGGCATTGATTGGGGAAGAGGACAATGGACGAAAGGAAGCCTCCTGGTGGGAGAGAATGCAGTTTTCCCCCAAGATCTTGTTATATCTTGTTTATGAGACAAGAGTCACTGTACCCATGGTGCAGCTAATGCACGATGGGACTAAGCTCTGGTGTTGGGAAAAGCTGAAATTTTCCCTCTGCTCTCAAATGCAATCTCCTCTAAACACGAGGTTTCCAACATCAGGTTTCTGTACCCTGGCAGCAATGCATTCCAAATGAGATTCTGTTCTTTCTGCTGAGGACCAAATGCCTCTAAGAGTCTATGAACTTGTCTTGTGTCCGCTTTGGAGTCTTTTCATTCACTGTGAAACATTTTTACATTTCAGGACAAAATGTTTCCTGGAGAAGGTCTGTCAGATAGTATCTGTTTTCAACTTTGGGCATCTCTTGAAGACATTCATCTGGCTGCTTCTCTGTGGTGATTTGAACTTTTAAACAAAATATAGAATTGTAAATGACAGTGAAAACTGCATGTAATGTAAGTCCCACCAGTGACAAAATCATTAAAATTAAAATGATAAGTGTGTGCCCTGGCTGGAAAGATGGGTCCTCAGCCTTCTTGTCACCTTCCTCAAATCACCACAGGCAGCTACCGATCTGTCTCCGTCTCTGCTGACCGGCATGTACCTCCTAAGTTTCATACCGATGGTATCACACATTATGTGTTCTTCTATTCAACCACTTCTTCCTTCAGCTCAGTTATCCTGATTTTGTCTCTATTGTGTGAACTGATGGTCCGTTCTTTTATGGCTCGGTGCTCCACCCATTGGCCGAGTGCCCTACTCATTCTTTCAAGGCCCCCCAAGTGGCCCAGGATGCAGACACATTATACTTTACTTATTCAGCCCCCTTATGGTGGACATCTGAGTTTTCTCCACTCTTTGGTTACTCTATATGAAGTTGCTATGGAAAGACACACATCTTTATAAGGCTATATGCTTTCACGTTTCTGATGAGAAAAATGGCTGTACATTATTATAGGTGTGTGTTTAAAGATTTAAAAACTCCCACTCGTTTTCCAAGGTGGTTGTTCTGTTTGTGTTCTTACAGACATCTTGTGAAACCCCAGGTCTTCCAGATCCTCACTCATACTTGAGTAGCCAGGCTGTAATCTAAGCCACTATACCAGGTGTGTAGTGGTTTCTCATTGTGGTTTTAACTTATGATGCCTTAACAACTAGAGATGTTCATCATATTATCATGTGTGCATATCTCTATGTTCTTTGTAAAATGCTCATTCCAATTGTACATTTTAAAATGCTTGGATTATTTTGTTATTATTGGGCTTTGCTTAACTGGAGGTAGAATCTTTGTACATATTTTTTGTTGGAGGTTTAGACTTTATGTTTATGTCTATGATTATATATTTTTTAATTTAAAAAGATTTACAGAATATGTATGCATATGTGTCCACAGGGGTTAGAAGGTAGAGTTACAGGTGATTATGAGTCACCTGACATGGGTGCTGGGAACTGAACTTGGGTCCTTCTGAACCATTTCTTCAATTTCCTTCTCCTACCTCCCCACCTCCTGTTTTTGGAGACAAGGTCTTATGATGTAATTCAGACGGGCCTGGGACTCACTATATAGCTCAAGCTGGCCTTAAACTAACAGTATTCCTCCTGTCTCAGTCTCCCAAAGTGCTGGGGTTAAAGGCATGAGCTATCATGACTTTAATATCTGCTGACTTTTTGGGGGTGCTTTACAACAAAACTGTGGTCCCAGTCCTGTGACCCATTTTGAATTTACTTCTGTAGATGGTGTGAGATGTCAAAGCCCATTAAAAAAAACAGGTTTATTTATTTTATATGTCTGAGTATGCTGTCACAGTCAGATCCCATTACAGATGGTTGTGAGCCACCATGTGGTTCCTGAGAATTGAACTTAGGGCTCTGGAAGAGCAGTCAGCACTCTTAACTATTGAGCCATCTCTCCAGCCCAAATATACTTATTTTATTGTCTGAATATTTTACCCGAATGTATGCCACACACTTGTCACCTATATGTCCAAGGGACATGAAGTTATAGGTGGCTATGAGCTGCCATGTGGGTGATGAGAATTGAACTCAGGACCTCTGGAAGAGCAGTCAGTGCTCTTAACCACCAAGCCACCTTTCCAGCCTCTCAAAGCCCATTTTTTTGAAATCTGGGTATTCGTGGATTTTTTCCCACCATAACTTGTTGGAGAAAGAAGCTCCTTTGTTCACTGAATGCCTGCAGGCCTCTGTCCAAGCTATTGGCTTTGTTGGTGGGGTCTGCACGCTGTCTTCATTTCTCTTCCTTCAGCTGGCCTCACTACCTTGCTTAGCAGCTTCCTAATAAGTCTTAGAATGCTCATGAAGGTCGTTGGACTTTGATGCTGGTTTTTTAGGTGATTTCAACAGCACATGTTCTCTGCTTTCCATGAGAACCTTAGGGGTTTTCTGAGAGAAGTTCGATAAGATTTTGATTGATATTGTAGTTATGCCAGAAACTAATGTGGCATCGTGATAATATGAGACTTTTGATCATGAACATGGCTCATTCTCCATTCCTGCAGCTCTTCTCTGCCTTTCTCAGCAAATTAAAGAATCATGTGAAATTAAACTTAATAAAGCAATTAAAAATTATAAACAAATTTCTTTATGAAATTGGTTTCATTATAATTTTTGAATGTCTTTTGTAAGATTTATACTTAGCTACTTTATGATTTTGGTTCTACCCCCAATAATTAAAAATTTCCTATTGCTTGTTGGTAGCATGTGGACATATTTGAATTTTGAGCATCTGCCTTGTATTCTGCAAACTTGCTGAACAGCCTGTTACCTCTTCTAGCTTATTTTAGATTCTGTTAGAGTTTCTGCATGGCCCATCACATCAGCCGTGAGACACCCTTTTCTTGCCTTCCTGGGCTGTCAGGAGCTGTCAGTGCAGTGCTGAGATGGTAGGCCACACAGCATGGCACTGCTCTTGACTTTGGTGAAAGTGTTCCAACTCTCCTCTCAAGTGTGGAGTCAGCCAGGCTTCCTGTAGGAAGAGCACCTTGTGTGATCTTACTTTGCATAGAGCTATTTCTTTTCAGGCATGGATGATACATTTTCTCTGTTTTTATGCACCTAATGAGACAATCAAAGCATTTATCTTTTAAAATGTATTACACTGGTGAACTGTACTGATTAGTTCTGAGATTTAAACAATTTTAAACTGTGTCTCTGTGTGGGCATGTGTGAGTACAGATACCGGTGGAAGCTGAGCAAGGATGCTCACTCTGGAGTCCCTGAAGCTGGAGCTATGATTGTGAACCACCCACTGTGGGTGATGGGAGTTGAACTGTGGTCCTTCGCAAGAACAGTGTAAGTGCTCTTAACCAATGGGTCTTCTCTCTAGCACTCAAGCCCTGACTGTGGGGTTTGTTTGTTTGTTTTGACACAGGAAGCCAGTCCTGGATGGCCTGGAGCTCACTATGTAGAACTTGAACTCATAGAAATCTGCCTGCCTCTTCCTCCCAAATGCTTACTGATTTTTTAAAAGATTTATTTATTATTATAATTAAGTACACTGTAGCTGTCTTCAGACACACCAGAAGAAGGTGTCAGATATCATTACAGATGGTTGTGAGCCACTATATGGTTGCTGGGATTTGAACTCAGGACCTTCGCAAGGGCAGTCAGTGCTCTTACCCACTGAGCCATCTCGCCAGCCCCGCTTATTGATTTTTAAATGTTAACCCAGTCTTGCATGCCTAGTACACATTTTACTTGGTCAGAATGTATTATGCTTTGTTTCTACCGATGGGTTTTACAGACTAAAAATTATCTAGAAATCTTGCATCTGTAGCCACAAGAAATATGGCTTATGGGCTATTTTGCAAAAGCTTTGGAATGAAAGTAATACTTCCTCAGAACAACTAGAAAAGCATCTCTTTCAAGTCTCTCAAAGTGGGTGGGTGCTTCTGCTTGCACGAATGTGAGCACCACATACCTGTATTACCCATGGAAGCCAGAAGAGGGTGCCAGATCCCCTGGACTTGGAGTTCGTGAGCTGCTGTGGCTGTGCAGGGTTCTCTGCAAGAGCGACCAGCTTGTGTGTTTATTTTTTTTTTCCCCTTGGGTGCTTTGTAGGATAAACCAGCAAAGCTATCTCTCCTGAAGTATTTTATTGAGGGGGAAGTTTATTTGCTTACAAATTTAAGAGATTTAGTTTTCATGTTTGTGTCTTCAAGCAGCTTGCCTACTTAATCCAAGTTGTTAGTTTATTGGCATAAAACCACTTGTAATATTTCCTTAGTGTCCCTCTAACGTCCACGGTATCTCTCATGACATCACTATCCCATCACTATCCCAGCCTCATCCCCAGTCATTCATGTGACCTTGTGCTTGCCTCAATCAGCCTGGCTGATTCATCACTGTCACTGATTTTATCAATGACCATGTTGTTCGTCTTCACTGACTTGATATACTGTCGTTTCTGTTTTACATTTAGCTGGCTTCTACTTCAGCTGTTAGTATTTTAGTTTTCTCATTGTTTGCTTGTGATATTCTGTGGCCGAGGACCCCGATTTAAGGTGTCTTTGCTTTCCTAACATAGGTGTATGGCATCAGAAATCTTCTTTTAGATACTGTTTCGTAGCATCTTATTAATTAAAAATGTTTAAAGATTTACTAATTTTTACTTTATGTATATGGCCTGCTTGCACATCTGCACCACCTGCATGTATTACTGGTGGAGGCCAGAAGAGGGCATCACATCCCTTGGAATTGGAGTTATAGATGGTCGTGAGCTGCCATGAGTACCAGAATTGAACCAGAGTCCTCTGGTCTGTTGAGCTTTCTTGTCAGCCTCACGTCTCATAATTTTTATGTTTCTTAAATTATAATCCCAAACCATGTTCTAATTTCTCATTTTATTTCTTCTTTGCTTAAAAGTGTATTGTTTCTGAATATTTGGAAAATTTCTAGACAGATTTCTGTTTCATTGATTTTTTTTTTATTTCAATGTTGTGGCGGTCAGAAAACACACCATGGGCTACTTCTAGTTATTCTAGGCTTGATATTTATTTCCCAGCCTAGAATATGGTTTTATTTTGGTAAATACCCCATGTCCACCACAAAAGAATATGTAATGGCCACCATTAGAATGGAAGATGAATGACACAGAACCTTGTGGATCTAGGACAATTGAGGATCACTAGTCGGAACATCAAGGCACACAATTAGAACATGTAGTCACTTGACTAGACCCTTAGTGTTCTGACTGTGGGATGACAGATTCCTCAGAGAAGCATATTCGAGGCTTCTTCTGGAAGTGCTGCCACCCATTTCTAGGGATCCGATAAAGGATGTGATCTTGTAGTAGAAACCACTTGAGGTTTGTCTCTCTGCTCTCAGAACGTTGGGCCAGCCAATTCAGGATCCTGGCTCCTGGTCCACTGCATTTGGGGCTTACTTGGGTCAGGGTTGGGCTTTGCTGGGTTCTGGCATGCAGACAGAACTGAACGGGTGCTTCCGGAGAATCTCATGGTCTCTGACAGTTTGGGAGACCTGATACTCACTGGAAGCCAGGCTGACTAATGGGATGCATCTTGTCATGCTGTTTGGAAGCAAGCTGGTGGGAGGGGATCCAGGTGATGGATTTTCAGGTGATGATGTGTAGCTGGGGATAACAGAAGCAGATGGTCCAGACTGATATCCAGTGAGTGGTGTATGCCATGTAGGGAACCCAAAGGAAGAGCTGGGATAGATTAGTCTTCATAGGAATTGTGGGACTCATCCTATGCACAGCTTGAAGCCTAATGGTACATGGTGGGTCAGGTTGTGGGGATGCATAAGCTGGTGAGGAGCAGGACTTTCAACCCAGAGGAGGTTTGGGCAGAAGAGGATGGGGAAGTGGGCAGTAGGAGCCCATGATGTTGCTCAGAAGGGCCCAGGCTATGGACTGTCACTAACTGAGGAAGAGCAGAAGTTGTGAGTACCAGGGAAGGTTTGAGAGTGTGTGAGATCAGCAGAGGTTGGTGATCTTGAACTGAGGTTCTGTAGCTGATGAATTGTAGGATGATACGAGGTAGAGAAGCCCCAGGGTCTGGCTCCAGGGTGGATCTGAGTTAGGAATGATGTGTTGTTCCCAGGAGTCCCTGGCTTCACAGGGCCTACCCTGTCCCTGTGTTACATCTTCAGATTTTCTGAATCACCAGGGAATGAGTGAACACCACCATCTCCCCACCAGAGCTCCCCACCACCATCTCCCCAACCAGGGCTCCCCACCACCATCTCCTCACCAGGGCTCCCCACCAGGGCTCCCCACCACCATCTCCTTACCAGGGCTCTCCACCACCATCTCCTCACCAGGGCTCCCTACCACCATCTCCTTACCAGGGCTCCCCACCACTATCTCCTCACCAGGGCTCCCCACCAGGACTCCCTATCACTGACCAGGGCTCCCCACCACCATCTCCTCACCAGGACTCCCCATCACTGACCAGGGCTCCCCACCACCATCTCCTCACCGGGGCTCCCAACTGCTGACCAGGGCTCCCCACCACCATCTCCCCACCAGGGCTCCCCACCACCATCTCCTCACCAGGGCTCTCCACCACTGACCAGGACTCCACCCCACCACCTCCCAAACCAGGGCTCCCCATTGCTGACCAGGGCTCCCTACCACCATCTCCCCACCAGGGCTCCCACATCCCTTACTGAGTCACTTCCCTCATCCTTGGTGTGCATTCATAGAACTTAATTCTTTGTTGTTGTTGAGACAGGGTCTCATTGTGTAGCCCTAGCTGGTCTGTAGATCTGCCTGGCCTCAAACATCTAGAGATCCATCTGCCTCTGCCTCATGGGTGCTGGGATTAAAGTGTGCACTATCATGTCTGGTTCATAGATTTTAGTTTTTACTCCCTCTCAATAGTTAACCAGTGCTGAATGGTGCTGGTTTTGTATCTTCTCTCTGACTGTCTCCAGGTTTATCTTCCTTTTATGCTCTCCTCCTCTCTTATCTTTTGCCTTCTCTTCCCTCTCCTCCCCTCCCTTCCCCTTTCCTCCCCTTTTCTACTCTCCTGTTCCCTTCCCTCCTCTCTCTTCATCTCCTATCCTTTTCTCACAGATTTTTTTGTAGAATAAAAACTGGACCACACTTCTGCTCTGCTTAGAGTGATTTGGTGGCTGTATCCAGTGAGAGGTTAGATCCGCCCAGGGAACCCAAAGACTTTGGTCAGCCTGTGCTCTAGGTCTTTTGGCTCTGTGATTGGCCTTGTCCCCTCCATGGCCTCTATACTCAGTTGTACTGCTGCACAAACACCTGTCCATCCCTGATAGCACATGTTCCAACCAGGGTCCTGGCACCTTGGCTAATCCTGCTGAAAGCAGACACCAGAACCTGGCTTCCAGTGTTGGAGCCAAGCTCTGGGTTGCCTGATTCTCTGCTCTCTATGGGGTTGGGCAGCACACAGACAGGGCTGATATTTCATATACTTTACTAATGGATGAGTCAGCAAGCTGGTTTCCATTCTGCATGTGTAGAGCACTAGGTTACAGGTGTTTGGAGAGGCACGCTTGTGAATTTTGCTCTAGAGGCACCTATCCTCCTTGCATGCCTGATCTTTCATCAGTTGGTAGTGCAAGCTGCCTGTGCCTGGATATGTAGGGACAGGGCTCTGGTCTCTCTATTGCAAATACAGAGATGGGTCTTTCAGCAGCCACTTTGTGAGCAGCAGATCATGTTTGCTTAGAGCTCTTAATTTGCCTGGCTTTGCTCCTCTCTCCTCTTGTTCCAATCTCCTTTGCAGACAAACAGGACCCAGAACCTCAGGCCAAGTACAACCTCCAGGGTAATTGAGACCACCTCTCTAGGTGGTCTAGGAAGATTAAAGTGTGCACTATCATGTCTGGTTCATAGATTTTAGTTTTTACTCCCTCTCAATAGTTAACCAGTGCTGAATGGTGCTGGTTTCTTGTATGCTCACACCCGTACTCCAGGACAAGAGCCACACGCGCAAGCTTTGAGTTGGTTGCTGTTCAGCCTATTCTATAGAGTAAAGCACAGTACCTACATGTCAGCTGAGGCTTTGATATGTCTAGTGTGCTTTATGATAGTCTTGAGAGTGACCCAGAGGGCCTCTAAGTGTCTATAGTTCAGGCAGACTCCCTTCCTGTCCTGGCCTCATTTTTACTCCACAGGCTCCTGGCAGAGCTGGAGGCTGGCTTGTGCCTATCAAGGGGCTGAGAGGCTGCCTCTGTTTAGCAGCATTTGAAGTCTCTTCAGCTCTACCTACCTCATCTTCGTTTCCCAAACCGTTTGTCTCACTTCTCTTACTAACCTCTGCAACTTCAAGGCCTCTTCTGCTGGAAGACAAACCTCCTAGAAGAAGTCACTGGAATTGGGTTGGGAGGGATGACAAGGTTGTTGCTGGTCCTTGCAGCCCCTGCATAGCACACAGAGCTAGAAGATCTGTGTGTGCAGACATCTTGGTGTGCTATGGTCTTCTCGGCTCCCCTCAGGTGAGAAGAGCTGCAGCTATGGTTGGTTGGAAGGTACTCTCCCATGAGCCCAGCTTTTGCACGGGTCCAGGAAAGGGCTCCTGAGAGGGTCCTGGCCTAGGACCTGGGAGCCATGGTGTAGTAGATGGCTGTGTAGCCATAAGCAGAATTCAGGGGCTGGTGGGAGGGCATACCATTCTGTTTATCCAACTCTGACCTGATGAAACAGTAAGCAGGTTCAGGGTTGGACAAGCAGGGTTCCTTCTAGGAGGAAGCTCCTAGAACCTGGGCTGCTCGCTGCAGTACCTTATGCAGTGCCTGCTTGACCTCCTGGTTCCGAAGGCAGTAGATGATGGGGTTAATTAGGGGTGTGAGCACTGTGTAGACAACGGACACAAGCTTGTTGTAGTCGAAGGAGTAGATGGCACGGGGCCGGGCGTAGATGAAGAGAGAGGCTGAATAGAAGATGACCACCACGGCCAGGTGCGAGGCACAGGTGGAGAAGGCTTTCTGCCTGCCACCAGCGGAGGGCATGCGGAGCACGGTGCTGAGGATGGCCGTGTAGGAGAAGACAGTTAACAGCAATGGGCCCAACAAGATGAGCAGCGCCAGGAGGAAGTCCACAAGCTCTGCGACTGACATGTCAGAACAGGCCAGGTTGAGTAGCGGGGACACATCGCAGAAGAAGTGGTTCATGATGTTGGGGCCACAGTAGCCTAGACGAGAAATGAAGAAGACCTTCCCCAGGGAAATGGTGAAGCCAGACAACCAGGAGCCTCCAGCCAGGAGGCTGCAGAGACCAGGGCTCATGATGACTGGGTAGCGAAGGGGGTTGCAGACCGCCACATAACGGTCGTAGGCCATGACACCCAAGAGCGAGCACTCAGTGCAGGCCAGGGCCAGGAAGAAGTAGAGTTGGGCCATGCAGCCTGTGAAGGAGATGTGCTGGAACTTGGGCGAGACCAGGCTGAGCAGCATCTTGGGCACGGTGACAGAGATGTACCATATCTCCAGGAAGGACAGGTTGCTGAGAAAGAGGTACATAGGCTTGTGCAGCGAGGGGCTGGCGCGAATGACTGTGATGATGACTAAGTTCTCTGTGACAGTCAGCATGTAGGCCAGCAGAAACAGTCCTAGAAGGCTTAGGTGGAGCCCTAGGGAGCCCGAAAACCCTACAAGGATAAACTCAGTCACTTCTGAGCTGTTCCTCCTGGCAAACATGGTGATCAAGACTTCGCCTGAGGGAGCAAAGGGAGAGAAGAGTTAGGTATGGGAGAGGCCACCAGTGCCCCCTCCCCCCAATGAAGTTCTCTTGGGTTCAGAAGAGACCTCATCCTCATATGACACAGCTCCCTATCCCCACCGCCTACAGCTTGGCTCACTTTGGTGTGGCACCCAAGCTTATTTCTTAGGGCTCGAAATCTAGCTCAGTACATATCAGACAAGTGCTGTCTACCCTGAAGTACTTACTCATCTTGGTATTGTGAAGCTATCTCCGAAGCCTGGCTGTGTAGCAAATAACATTTGGGATGGTAGCCCGGGACAATCTCCAGCTCCAGGTTGGCTTTTCAAGGCTCAGGCCACATCCATGAGTTGGGGACAGGCCATGAGTGGTGTCACTGTAGGCTCAGGGATGTGTGAACAGGGCCATCAGTATCAGAAAGGGTTCAGGCTGTCTTAGAGCAAGCAGCCAGGCTTAAGGGAAGGTAAAAAGGTAGGAATCCTGAGGTCATGAGAGGGGACATGTGGTCAGTGGGCCAGTCTGGCCAGAGTGATGGTGGCTTAGCAAATTGGTCCCATGGGATTCAGTTCCACCTTTCAGCATGGCTGGCACCCAGAGACCTTGCAGAGGGTGGAATTGCTAGAAAGACAGTCAAACTGAAGGTAGAAGTCAGATTGTTCTTCTACTTTGCAGAGGAGCTGGGATCTCCTCCTTTGTTGGCTCAGGTGCTTCCCAGAGTAGGCCTTCTGAAACACAGTTTAGTGAGGGCCTTTGCACTTATTTAAAAGTAAATGTATTTGGAACAGGGGAGGTGGCTCAGTGAGTGAAGTGCTTGTTGCATAAGCCTGAAAATTGGAGTTTGGACCCCTGGGGTTCAGGTAAAGCTGGACACAGTAGCATGTACCTACAATTCCAGCATTCTTGTGGAGAAATGGGAGGCAGAGATAGGAGAATCCCTGGAAGCTCACGGATCAGCTAGTCTGTAGTGAACAGGAAACCCTGTCTCAAACAAGGTGAAAGGAGACTGACATCTGAGCCTGTCCTCTGATGTTAACATACATGGCACAGTGTGTATGAGCCTGTACTCACACACAAAAGCATGTACAAGCTGGGATTAAAATACAGATACATAAATAAACCTATTCATTTGGAGTGGCTGGAAAACTTTCTACTTGTTTCCATGGCTAGCATCTTGGTTGTCTTTAATGCATCCCCTGCAAAGGGAAGCCCAGCTAGTTTGTTGGATATGCTGGCTTATTTCACAGAGAATGTACCTGACCAGGTGTAGCTGAGGATCAATCTCCAGACTTGTCTCCATTTTCATCTTGTCTCCAGAGTGCTGTTAATAAACACAGCCAGTGACCAGCACAGGGCCCAGCCTCCACCCACTTTGCAGTCCCCAGGAGTCCTGGGAAGATATTCCCAGCCTAAGGCCCAAGCTAAGCCTCAGGACTGAGCCTGGAGTAGAGGGGATGGTGCTGGAGGGGCCTCTGACACTAGTCAACAAGTAGATCCTCTCAGGGCAGCCACTCTGCTCTCCATCCCATAGTGGCCCTTGGAGTAGGAATGCAAGGTAGACTCCTGGGCAGGTTGGGTCCATGCTTAAGGCTTCCCAGGTATCTCTCTTCTTCCTTAAGAATTTTGTTCTGCCAGTCAATTCCAGCATTCTGTTCAATGCCTGAGCAAGGAAGGACATTGGTGTACAGTTCTCTTTCTAGAGACCACAGATGTAGCAGAGTTCCCGAACAGGAACTGAGCTCATACCTCACCCTTTTCTTGGGCTATAACTTTGAACAGGACACCACCTACCCACAAGCCCCGGACTCTACTGTCAACTAGGTTTATGGTAGGGCTCCCACTGGCTACCTGGACAAGGCATAGCAGACACTGTCATCTACTCACAGGATGGGTGAAAGGCATGCTCTAAGAACAGGGAACCCAACAGATTACCTGCCCTGATGGCTCCAGGGAGCAGAGAAGGCCTATGACTCTGTAGGTGCCAGTCTTGAGCTGGTTGGAAAGGACAGCGTCACTACCAGCAGTGGGACAGAAGGGACCATGCAACAGAAGGGTCTGGGTAGGCCCAAGCAGGGCTTGGCCTGGTTTCCTGGAAAGATCTTGGAAGGTCAGGTATGGTAGTTTGGGCAGGTCTTATTAGACTAGGCCTACGGTACAGAGGCCCTTCTTTTGCATAGCTGGATTGTTTGATACTGCTATCTCTGACTGGCCTATCTAGGAACTGAGCTAGGAAAATCCAGATCTTTCCCTGATGCAGCCGCTATGACCCACAACTGCCTTCTGCTTAGATCTGTTCCCCATGAGCTTCACGCATGGGACAAGTGCTCCCTCTTCCATCTGTTTCTTTCTCTGAAAGGAGGAGTAGCTGTTGCTTTATATGATGTGAAGCAAGGCCTAAGCACCTGACTCAGACAAGTGGAGACAAAACAAGCAGTGCTGGGGGCCCAGGGCTGCTGAGCCTGGCGCTGTAGAGCTTCCTGCCTTGGGCTCAGACACACCATGGGCGGTACCCAGACAGTTCACACGTCGCATACAAGCTCCTCCAAACCTAACACTCAATCTCAAATCTATTTAAACCTAGGTTCACTTACAGGGCATCTAGGCTTATGCTGGTGCCATATGTACACATAAGGAGCATAGGCCCTCACAAGGATAGCAGATTGCTGACACATAGACAGATATGCCCCAAGCAAATCCACCTCCAGCCCACACAGGGGACAAACACCATCCTCCCAGCCTCAATCGCCCCCATCCTATTCTCACAGCATGTGGACAATTACAGCCTCAAACAGCAATGATCTCGAAAACACAGACATGTTGCCCCTTCATATGGATATCTGCCCAGGAGGAGCATGGTCACCTGAAATCAGTTTCACAATTACTGCTCAGCTAGGCTACAACTCAGGTTCATACAGACATGTGAAGGCACACCTGGACACATACATACATACATACATACATGCATACATATATACATACATACATACAGACAGACAGACAGACACCACACATGCATGCACACACACACACACACACACACACACACACAAAACCAGGATGAAGCATGTGCAAATGTATGAGGCATTTGTACAGGCTCATGAAGATCCATACACAGACACATACAGGTGTAACATAGAGAGATACACATAGGCACATACACAGATGCTCACAGACACATGCAGGCACACCTACAGGTGCACACCCAGTCACATACATACAAGTGTAGATATAGACACACAGCAATCAATATGCAGGCATACATAGACTCAGAGACACCCATGTGCATACACAGGGATGCCTATAGACACACTCATGAACACATGTACTTGTACCCCCCAACCTCTCACCTGAGTGGGTGCTCATGCAGCTTTTAGGTAGTGGATCTGGGGGGTTGAGTCTGCTCTGACTGTCAGTCCACTAAGAAGGCATCAAGAGCTTCATGGCTTTGTTCAGGATTTCCTGGAGTCAGTGTTGCTTCTGGGACCTTCACCTTGAAGATGCAGAGGAGTTCAGTGTGAGAAACAGTGGCTCATGGTTCTGGAAGGAGAAGACGACCAGGACTCGGGTAGAGATGACTGAGCATCTGACTGTAGGCTCCCGGGATTCCCTGAGTCTCAGCTGAAAACAGCCCAGGCACTGTACTCCTAGAGAGGGAGGTGGGTTTTGCCCTTGGATGGTGAACGTATTCTTGGTGACGGTTGCAACAAGATCAGAACATGGAGGATACAAACTCAGGGTTTGGCTACAATAGTGACTCTCCTCAATAAAAGAGACCCCTCACAGCAGAGACAAATATTGAAGGCCAGAGATGAAACAGGAGTTCCTCTGGCATCCTGTTCACATGGGTGGGACTTGGGATTCTTTGTTCTCAGGTCCCACCTCACTCCACACCTCAGCATGGGGAAGTGAGCTGTGAGCTGGGAAGCTGCAGGCCTTGCCCCATCTTGCCTCAGCCCAGAGTGCTTCTAGGGAATAGACTGGGCATGTGTGTGGGAAGCTCTTTTGGCTCCTGGAAGAGCAATGAACAGAAAGGTTTTGCCTAGCTGGAGCTTTGCAAAAGGTTGGGGCCAGGAGGAAGGAGTAGAGGCCACTCCCCGAGTCTGTCCCTGGGTGATTTCTGGTAGGTTGCTTTCACCTTATCCTCATGTGGTCCCCTGAGACCATGCTTGTCAACCAGACTGGCTGTACCAGGAGACAATGGACATTTGCCCAACCAAAGGCCTCAGGGGACAGGGCAGGTGTAGGAGGCATGGCATGAGCAAACAGACCCCTTAACACCTACGAGGGTCCTAAGGAGCAAGTACCTGGGGGTCCTGAGCCCCCTGCCCCTCTGCTCCACTTCAGGCTCAGGGCCTGTTCAGAGCTGTTCTGTTTCATTACAACTTTCCTGACCCCTGGGCAGTCTATTTTCAGGATTACAAGGTGGGATGAGCTATTAAAGGAGACACAAGGCCCTCTGCCTTGGTGCCGTGACCCTGGAAAGATCACATTCATGGCTCTGCCCTTGCTGGGGGCTGTGGTGCACTTTCTCTGCCCCTTGACCATGGCAGATACATCAGGTATCGTGCCAAGTATGCCCCGTGGCTAGCTTTGACCTGAAGGTCCATGATGATATTGCATATGAGCTAAAGGACCAGAGAGCAGTGGGTAGTGAGGCGGGCAGTGTCTGAGTCTGACAGAGAGGCTTCAGCCCTGGCATTTAGAGAGGTAGGTAGAAGAGAGGCCATTTCAATCATAGACCAGTGGCCCAGATTTCTGTGGCTAGGGGACCCATAGCTTATCATATGGTCTTGGATCTGATTGACAATACAGTCCAACTTTTGGGGACTTCCTCGAACCCGAATCTTATCTCCATAATGCCTGTATCAAAATCATTTTACAAATGTTGGTTAATCATTTGCTACTCAGCCACATCTATGATCCCAGATTCAGCACAATCATGGTTTCTGTGGGGGTCTTAGGTGTGAGGATGAGATGGCAGAAGTATTATTGATCCTGGGTAGCCTTATGGTGGTGGGATGTATAGTGGGAGTGCTTTGGAATGAGACGCGAATGTGCAGACTATGGTCCTGTCTAATCCTCAGCCACTGCTCCACAATAGTGCCCTTTCCCACCGAGAACCCGAGTGCGGGTACAACTTCCAGTGCTCTGTTGCCCCAGCCTCTAGGCCTCTGCTTCCCTCTACCAACAGGCTCTCTCACTCTTAGCTAACCCCATTTCTCAGAAAGAAGCCACAAAGTGGGGAACAACTTCCTGCTTCCAGTGACCTTATCTGTGCCCACAGGCATCCTGAGGTCCCTCTAATCTTTGCATGGTGTCCTGGTCTTTCCCAGCTCTATCTAGTGCCCAAAGTCTCCCTCTGCTCTTCTTGCCCATCATTCTCTCTTGGGTTCTAATATCAGCACTGAAGCAGCTCTACCCTTCTATCTGAGGAGCAGAAATGCTGAAGCCCCAGCTCTAAGATTTACCTTCTTTCTGTCTTTGTCTCTTCCTAGAGCACACCTGCATGCCCTTCTTCATGTCCAGGCTAGAGGAATTCCCAGGATGGCAAAAAGAGGCCCACCTTCTCTGCTTCCTGCCCTCTCTACTTCTGAGAAGACCCCAGTGAGCACACTAAATCTCAAACATGCTTCCACACAATTTAGGCAGGGAAGGGATTCCTACACGTGTAAAACTTCAAGTATCTTGTAGGTCAGTTTGTGGAGTTCTGTGCTCCCATAATTCCACATCTTTGTAGACTGAGGCTTCCAGCCCATCAATTTTATGTATTTCCACAGTTATTTACAGTCCCTTTAGTGTCTCTCAGCTTTCTGGATAAAGGTGTCCCATATCTTTCTGGGGACAATTGCCACATATTGAATATTTTTGCTGCTTCTACAAGTGGGCCTGTCTGGCACTCATTTTCTAATCCAATGTGTAATGCATGTAAAGATGCATAGCTGGCTCCTGTTGTTTGGTCTTCACTAAGCTGGACTCTGCTGTGACATTTAGCTTTTATGTTCATTCTCCTGGCATTTCTACCTCAATGACATTATCTGGTTATGGTTCACTGTCTAACCCTCTGATATGTGTTTTGCTCATCTTCTTGTCTCCAGATCTTGGTGCAGAGTTGGTCAGATCTGTAAGAGCAAGGAGCATGATGTTCGATGTGGGTGAGTATTCCCTCTTGCCTCTGGTTTGCAAACACTTGGCTGTGTTTACTTATGATCATAAATGGCCACTGAAATTTTTTTTATTTTTGCACCTTTTATGATAGTAAGATGATTTTCCTGTGCTGGATTTTCCAACATGGCAAATTAACAGAAACTGATTACTAGTGTCAGCTCTTCTCAGATGCTGGTCAGAGGAAGCTGCAAGGATGTGGCTGCTTTGTGGTTCTGGGTCTGGAGTTTCCTTTGGGTGGGACCTTCTATTTCTTTAGAAGAGCTTTAAGGAGGTTTGGTTGACGTTTGGTAACCACAAACAGACAGTTGAGTGATTTTGACTCAAGTGCACACTGATGAAACCCTCATTGCAATCAAGATAGTAAGTATCCCAGAGCTGCACATCTCCCTCTTTTCACCCCCAAGAGACCACTGGTACTTCCTGGTACAAAAGCCTACTTTTAATTTCCTAGAACTGCAAAGCATGCACCATGAGTAAAACCACTCAGTCTGAAGCTTTGATTATCCATGTTGCACATACCTGTGGTACATTGGAAAAATTTGCCACTATTTTCCACTGTAACTTATGGCTGATTAGCCCCCATGTCAGTGAGAATACAATGGAGATGTTTCAGGTTTGGGCAGTTACGAGCAATTTTATCATGAAAAGTGGTATAGTCTTGTTATTATACTTCCAATGTTTTAATGTGTTTTACTCTCATATCCCAATGTTTTAATTTATTTTATGCAAACACATAGAAGAAAAATACTTTGACTTGTTGCAGGTGTATGTTTAGCTTATGAGATTCTTATGCTGACTTCTCTCAAGGTACTCAGTCTGGAGATGCAGCTAATGCAGCACCTAGAGAGAAAGTCATAGCTTTGGGGTGGTTCTTTGAATAGAAAAAAAGGTAAAAGCCAGAGGTTTTGTTTTAAGAAACAGAAAGAGAAGAACAGATCAAATCCAACCCACAGGAAGAAAAAAATAATGAATAATTAAGTGTAAGTAAAATATGGATTATCAACAAACTTGGAGGTCAATTGGATAAAATGTTAATAAAATGAACTCCATCCTTTTAAGATTAGTTAAGATAAAAGAGAAACCCCATAAATTATCAGTAGGGGTTGAGAGATTGAAGAGGGGTATCTTGTGTATTTCACTAATGGCTAAAAGTAATATAAGAAGTTTACAAATCATTTCATCACAATAAATTTATGAATGAAGATTAACTTTACACATTCAGAAGCATTGATTTAATCATGGATAGATTCTTTATCAGAGAAATTAAATTTATAATAAAAACTTTCCACTATGGAGGTTCCTCAAGAAAACAAAAGAAAAACAAACAAACAAAAAAACCAAAAACAAAAGGAGAACATTTGTGTGACTCAGCTACACAGCTCCTGTCCATGTGGTCCAGTTACATGGCTCCTGGGCATCTGTGTGATCCAGCTATACCACTCCTGGGCATCTTTGTGACCCAGCAAACTACTCCTAGGAATCTTGTGAACCAGCTACACAGCTCCTGCCCATGGGCCCCAGCTATACCGCTCCTGGGCACTCACACAGAGGGCTCTGAGTCAACATTTCACAGAAATACTTGCATATCAGTTTTCTGCAGCAGCTATGGAATCAGCCTAGGGATAAAGACAGGAAACATACACAAAATGAAGCTTTATCCAGCTATAAAGAACAAAATTTAGTTCTGTGCAGGAAAATGGATGGAGCTAGAGACCTTCATATTACATGAAACAAAACCAGACTCAGACAAACACACAAAAGAAAAGTGTTTTCTTTTACTGTGGATTCTAGATTGTATATAGACAAATTATTCATACATATAAGACATGGAGGAAGATATGAGACTGGGGAATGATGGAGGAGATGGAGAAAATGAGGTGAGTGAGGGTAAATATGGCCAGAGTATATGGTTTAGTTATATGAAAGTATCTTCATTAAACCTAATACTATGTGCAATGAATACATCAATTAAATATTTAAAAAACTCTCCACATGTATTTCACATTAGAAAACATTGAACATGAACATGGAGGGATGTTACTGGAGATAGAAGAGTCTAAATAGGGGCCAGATGAGAGGATCGAGAAGAGCAGCAGGAGGAGGAAGGGCTAATCAGAACTAACAGTGCTGGAATGGAGAGATGGCTCAGCTTTTAAGAGCAGTTGCTGCTGCTTTTTCTTCAGAGAACCTGAATTTGGTTCCCAGCACCCATATTGGCAGGTTCACAACCACTTGTAACTAGTTCCAGAGGATCTGATATCTTCTTCTGGCCTCTGTAGGCACCTGCACACAGGTAATGTTAGCATTTCTTCTAGGCTCTGCCCCACAGTCACCTGACAACAGCCAGGTGTGCCTGACTCAGTAGAAAAGGACTGCTTGCCACCTCCTCACTCTCTTGCTCTCTTACTCTCTTATCCTCTTCCCTCTCTGCCCTCTATCTCTCCATTCCCCTTCCCCATCTCTCCATATGTTCATGGCCAGCCTCTTCTCTCTCTCTCTCTCTCTCCCTGCCTTTCTCTGTCTCTACTCCCTCAACTCTCCTCCCCATGACCTAAATAAACTCTATTCTATACTATACTGCCATGTGGCTGGTACCTCAGGGGAAGAGATGCTTCAGCATGAGCCTGCACATGCGCCCCCTTCCACCTCACCATACCACGAAACATAGTCCTGGCTTCCTTTTCCTTTTTATAAAACACAACAGATGACACTCCTCCTATACAATTAAAATTAAAATTAAAATTAAAATAAATCCTAAAAGAAACTATAAGGCCATATTAGGAGTATGTCAGGTAGCTTGGCTAAGAACTAACTGTTGTTGCTCTTGCAGAAGCCCAGAATTTGGTTCCCATGTCAGGTGGCACAACTGCCTGTTACTCCAGCCCCAGGGATCCAAATGCCCTGTTCTGGTCTCCATGGGCAGTACTCACACCCTGCATAGCACAAATGTGCAAGTGTGTGTGCACACACACACAAATAAAAATAAATCTTGAAAAACTAAGGATATATGAAAAGGGCACACATGAAAATCTCATGATTTGGGGTGCAAACTCCACAGCCAGTCCCACGACACCCAGAGGAAGCTCCACTCCAGGTGCTCTAATACACCCAGGATCAGAGATGAGGATACAACATCTGTCCCAACACTGGGAGTAACTGGGACCAGCAGGACTCAGGCACACAGGATCTCTGCCAGCCCAGTGGCACTAGTTCCTTCTGGTCTGTCTGGGCCGGTGCTCTGAACAGACCTTGGACCCACATTTCGCAGCCAGTCCCACAACATCCAGAGGTGGCTCCCCTCCCAGACACTCTGACACGCCCAGGATCAGAGGATCAGAGGTGAGGAGGGCACATCTGTCCTAAGACTGAAATCGGCTGGGAACTGCGGGACCCAGGCACACAGGAACTCCACCAGCACAGTGGCTCAGGTTGCTTCTGGTCTGTCTGGGATGGCACCCTGAGCAGACCTGGGCACAAACTCCACAGCCAGTCTCACAACACCCAGAGGAAGCTCTACTCCCAGGCCTCTAACAAGCCCAGGATCACAGGATCCCAGAATCCCAGAATCACAGAGACAGCTTGACTCTGAGGAGTTCTGACACAACCAGGATCATAGGGAGGACAGGCTCCAGTCAGATTTAGCAAGGGCAGGTAGCACTAGAGATAATCAGATGGCGGGGTCGGGGGGGCAAGCGTAAGAAAATAACACAAACCAAGGTTACTTGGCATCATCAGAACCCAATTCGCCCACCATACCAAGTCCTGGACACACCATCACACCGGAAACGCAAGATTCAGATATAAAATCACATCTCATGGTGATGATACAGGACTTTAAGAAAGACATAAATAAAAAAAGGAAGAAATAAATAACTACCTCAAAGAAATACAGGAGAACACAGGTAAACAGCTAGAAGCACTTAAAGAGGAAACTCAAAAATCCCTTAAAGAACTACAGGAAAACACAAATAGGTGAAGGAAATGAACAAAACCACCCAGAATCTGAAAATTGAAATAGAAACAATAAAGAAATCAGAAAGAGAGACAACCCTAGAGATAGAAAACCTAGGAAA
>NW_022196904.1:129424398-129431944 GCF_008632895.1 Mastomys coucha
CCAGCAAAACTCTCAATTACCATAGATGGAGAAAACAAGATATTCCATGACAAAACGAATTTTACACAGTATCTTTTCACAAATCCAGCCCTACAAAGGATAATAGGTGGAAAACACCAACATAAGGAGCAAAACTACACCCTAGAAGAAGCAAGAAAGTAATCTTTCAACAAATCCACACAAACCTAATTCCACCTCTTACAACAAAAACAACAGGAAGTAACAATTACTTTTTCTAAATATCTTAGTATGATAATTACTATTACCAACATATCCTAATCGATTGAAATCCAAAGATATGAGGAATTAGAAATTTGTTGACTGTCATCCAATGATCTCTCTAATTTGGTAATTGGAGAAATAGGTCCAATATTGTACAATCCATATACACTTTCTGCTTGTTTGTACATGACAGTGTCTTGCTATGTACCACATAATGGTCTTGAAATCATGCTTCTCCTATCTCAGCCTCTCTATTAATAGTATTGTTTATTTCACGTTTTTACACTATACTATGGCTTTCAGAACAGCTTACATATTTCAAAAGTATTTATACAGCCAAAAGAAACATAGGCAATTAACTTGGGAGGTGGCTTGTAAGAGAACAACAAAGAGTGAGACTGTATGCTTTGCTTGACGTTTGTAACTATTGTATCAAGTTTGAAGAAAAGGACTTTATAAGTTACTCTTTCTCTGAGATGAATTCTTTTCCAAATTATCACAACCAATGAACCAGATTCTTACCATCACCTAATGTCTGTGCCACCCTCCAAGCAGAACCATTGTTCATTGAAACAGTTGGTGAATGACTTTATGGATAGACCATCTTAATACACACATCATTTCATAAATGAATGTAACCTATTCTCTGTGGGCTGAAAGTAAAGTCACTCACTCAAGTCAAATAGTTTTGACCATAGCAGGAAGTCTGTATCCAAAAATCATGCCTACAATCAATTCTTTGGTGCAGCAGAACTGTCAACTCTCAGCTTAGCTATGATGAAGGTAAAATTCTTTGGTGATGTGAGGGTCATTGAAGTACAGCCTTATTACAGTGTAATCCAATATCTAAAAATTGTTCTTATTTTGAGCTTGTACCACAGTAAGAGCAAATACAAAACAAACAAACAAACAAACAAAAAGACTTTGTATATTTATGTTCATTTAAAAAATACTAGTAGTTATGTATTATTTTAAAATATATGTTTAATATGTTTGGAGTTATTTAAAATTTATATTGAGAAAAACATGTGTTTTCAGTATTGCTGTAGAGAAGCATCGACATAAGACTGTTAAATTGATTGTTGTTTTATATCAAATAACTTTTATAATACTCTTTTTAATTGTTATAATATTTTATAAATTTTAAAGGATATGACAAAAAAGATACTGTAGGTATTGAAGGGGGTGTCTCTGAGAGCAGTTGGGGTACAAAAGGGAAACAAGAATGCAATTTAATTCTATTTACTTAAAATATGTTTTTAATTGTTAACAAATTTAGATAAACTGAAATCATGAATCTTTTCTCATCATCATGCAATAAAACTTCAATTAAAAAAGGAAAATCTCATGATTTTATAAGCTTGTTAAAAACTATAGTCTTCAAAAAAGAGTTTGAATGGAGGCACTCCCTATGGATAGAAAATGCTTTTCCCAGAAGCCATGGGCTATTAAATGGAAATACGAGTACTATGAAGGAGGTCCAAGAGATCCTCCCGAACAATACAGGCTATTGTCATTACACTTGGTTGTCCACTTGAACTTGATGATAAGATCCTATAGGTGAAGATAACACATGCTCATAGACAGGTACTGTCTTTCTAGATGAATTGAGCTGTGGAAGAGCTGGAAGCTTCCTTCCCAGTGCTAGCCTTCACATTGCCAGAAGGTGCTCTGCAGGCTCCTGGGGGAGAGAAGTCATCAGTACGAGCCATTTTCTTTTGTGTGGCCACTGATGATTTGTCCTTGCTCCAGTAGATAACCCCCTACTCACGAAAATAGTTAAATTCTGTGACCACAACACAAAAAGGAGACATGAAAGCGTGAGGGAGATTTGCTGAGGAGTGCTCCAGACAAAGAGGGAGAGGGAGAGGAAGAGAGAGGATGTGGAGTACATGTGTGAACAGGACTGGATTTCATTATACAGAAGTTTAAAACTGCCAAACAACATAAATTAAAAAACTTGCACCAACGAAAGCTTAAGTCCAAAGAACTTTACTGGTTTAATGTATCAAAAAATGTGTCCCAGATCTTTCATGACCAGCACAATCCTGATATCAAAATCTGTTAAGAAAATAGGTTTATAGAACAATATTCCCTGTGAACAGAGAATTTCTAACAAAATTTTAGTAGCCTGTAAAAGGATAACATATTAGAAATACCATTTCTCCCAAGAATGAGATAAGCTTGGGATAATTAAAAAAAAATTACCTTGGCTGTTAACAACACTCACTCTGATATCCTGCAGTGTTAGATTCTTGGAGCCCATGGTGTAAAGGAAAACAAATTCCTGAAGTTGGTCCTCTGACCACTACATACTCCATGATGTGTGTGTGTGTGTGTGTGTGTGTGTGTAAACTATTTTCAGTAAGTTAATAAAATAAAACACGCATGAACATACTTCATTATTACTTAATGGACACACCTTTCTGTAGCTGATGTAGAAGGTGGTTGATGGAAGGTGCTTTAGGGCCATTGTCACAACCTGGGTTCCACTGGTACCGACAGTTTCCAAAACATTAACCTTCTGCTGGATCTGCATTTCCCATCCCAAGCCTGTTTAAGGTACTACAGAGTATAGCTCTGCTCACTCAGAGGCATCAGCTTGCGTTTGGGGAAGTCCAGGTAGGGAGTGTGGCTGTAAGAGACCTGCTTGCTGGATGAATTCTGGGGACCTGGACAAGCCCTGTCCCAGTTCTGAATTCAAAGGGCAAAGAGATAGGGGAGGCAAACAGAATTCAACTGATATATTGTACGATGCAATGCATCAGTACAAAATATAGTAATTATTTAATACTTATTTTTTCAGTACTTGGGTTTGAACCTAGGCCCGCACACATGGTAGACAAGTGCTGTACTCCTGAGCTACAGCCCAAGCAATCCAGTATTTAATTATGCAGAATTTCTATGATTTTCTTGGACATGGAAAGGACCTAGATACACATGGTAGACAAGTGCTGTACTCCTGAGCCACAGCCCAAGCAATCCAGTATTTAATTATGCAGAATTTCTATGATTTTCATGGACATGGAAAGGACCTAGATAAGCCACAGAAGAATGTTGAAGAAGAACAAAATGTCAAAATGCAGATTACTATTATTATTATTTTTTATTTTCTAGACAGGGTTTCTCTGTGGAGCCCTGGCTGTCCTGGAACTCACTCTGTAGACCATCACCCATCTCTGCCTCTTGAGTGCTGGGATTAAAGGTGTGCATCACCACCACACACCTAAAATGTGGACTATTTTATCTTAATACTTAGGGCTGCAATAAGAATAGTAGTGAGGCACTAATATAAAGACAGAGAAGCAGATGAGCAAAATACAAGGGGATCCAGAAATACATCTACATACTCAGCTGATGGAGCCAAGGGGCAAAAATCCTACCAAGGGACAGCAAAACCAAGAGGCCCAATGTCTACTTCACACCATATGCAGAATGAGTTTGGGATGGAGCTGGGACCCCAAGAGACAGGTAGAAGCTACAGAGCATCCCGACAAAATCAAACAAACCCCTGAGATTTACAACCTGAGCAGGGGGTGTTCTGAAAGAAACCAGGAAGCAAGCACAGTGTGAGCCCCACAGTGTCTTTGGCTGCACTCCCTGTTCTGCACTGTCTGAAGTCACACATTCTCAAGCAGGAAGGTCTGATGTCACACACTTCCAAGCAGGAACGCTTCTCATCTCTCTGTTCTTCATGTCTCCCTGGATCTCCCGGCAGCCAGCTGTTCTCTCCTGCATGGACTTAAGGCTGAAGATTATTAACTCGTTTGGAGCTCTGGGCCACAGAACTCTGATGTGGTGGGTGTACTGATGTCTGCAGAGTCAGGGCAGATGTGTTGACAGCTGCCAGATGCACTGACCACAACGTCTCTTTGCAATTTGGTTAGCCTTGTTGTTCAAATGTTTTGATCTCCTTCAGTGATTTTTTTCTGTGATTGCGGTATAACTTGCTGACAGATATGTCAAAATCTCCTACCAGCTGCATTTCCGTCAGTTTTTGAGCACCCACAAAAAAAATCTTTTAGGCCATTTCCTTGTGTGCTCAAGAAACTAAAATTCTTGGAGAATTAGACATTTTTACAATGATAACATGATTCAATTTGTCTCCAGTAATGCTTTTTAAATGATTTGGCAGGACATTAGTATTTTAACAAAATAACAACTACTCAAGTTAGATTAGTCAGAGCATCTACTAGGCCAGCTTCACCATGGTCCATACCAGGCTGGCTGGAGAGTTTGCCTGCTCTGTGTTCCTCTTGCTTTACTGTGACAATCCACTCATGACCCATTCCTGACACATGGTCTGATTCCTACCTTTTAAAATCACATATTTAAACTCTCTGGCTCTTACTCCTGCTTCTCTACCCTGCCTCTTGCCCCTTTGTTCCCCTCTCTCTCCATTCCCTTCCCCCTCTCTCCGCGTGATCATGGCCGGCCCCTACTTCTCTACTATCTCCTTCTCTCTGCCTCTGCTACTTTCTTAACTCCCCTCTCCATGCCCTAAATAAACTCTATTCTATACTTTAGTATTTTTTTTTTTTTTAAAATTCTCTGGATATTTGAAACTCCATGATACAGAAAGATAATTATCTCTTGTTATTCTTCACTATGATTCACTTATAATCTTCAAAAAAGGGAAAACTGAATATAAAAGCTCACTGACTCAAATCAGGCATCTTTGAGTCATGAGAGGAAGTGCATACAGAAAGCCTGGAGGTAGTGTCCTCGGTCTTCCTATAGTCTTTGTGTTTCTGCTCCTGTGTCTGCTCCCAAGGCCTGAGGAACTCTGTTCCTCGGCTACCAGCCTGGGCCCCTATATCTTTGACTTACCTTTATTTACAGGACTGTGTTCTTCATAGAGCTAAAGTTTTGAACTGTTAGTTTTTTCAAGGGGTGAGTGGTATATCAAGTGTTTTACTTGAAGATATAATTTTGTCAATAAAGTTGCATCGAACATGGTTGAGCAAGGTCTTTGTGGTAAGATTGAGCATCCTTTGGGTATATGCCCAAGAGTGGTATAGCTGGATCTTTAGGTAGGTCGACTCCCAACTTTCTGAGGAACTGCCATATTGATTTCTATAGTGGCTGTACAAGTTTTCAGTTCTCCCAGCAATGGAGGTATGTTCCCTTTATTACAAACCTCCCCAGCAGGAATCGCAACCATTTAAGATTCCTCTATTAAGGAGTCTCTGCTTAGACCTGTACTCTATTTTTAAATTGGATTGGGTTATTTGTTTTTTGATATCTAGTTCCTTGAGTTCTTTATATATTTTGGATGAGGAAAGGAAGGTGGAAGGAACTGGAAAGAGTGGAGAGATGAAAACTGTAATTAAGATGTATTGTCTGAGAAAAGAACCTATTTTTAACAAAGGGAAAAATAAAATTCACCAACAATATTAATCAATAGAAAAAGTTGTGAAGTGTGAATTCCTGAGGAAACAGTACATGTTTTAAAAAAACAAATTCCTTCCAAATACTCCTCTAAATAGAATTATTACATGCCCATGTAAAGTGACTGTGTTACTTTGCTATCAACAAGCAAATTAAATTGTTCAATTTTTGACTTGATGTAGACTCTGAATTTATATTAAAACATTTCATTTTCCAAATACTTTCATAGCTCAGAAAAATTTTAATTACATGCTTATGTTGTGAGGGACTCAGCCATTCACTTTTTATCCCTAGTGTAGCTATAAATTTCTTGCATGAACTTGCTGTAGTTTTTTTTTAAGTTTTCTGTTTTTTCATTTATTTATTTAAACTTTTAAATTGATTCTTTGTGAATTTCTCACCATGCATCCCAACCCCACTCATCTCTCTTTCCCTTCGTATCTGACCTCTGCTCTTGCAATCTCTTCCCCAAAAGAAAAAACATAAGAAGAACAACAATACCAACCAACAAGACCCCCAGAATCCCCAGGGACTAAGCCGTCAACAAAGGAATACACATGGTTCCAGTTGCATATGTAGCAGAGGATGGCCTTGTCATACATCAATGGGAGGAGAGGTCCTTGGTCCTATGAAGGCTCAATAGATGTCCCAGAGTAGGGGAATCAAGGGCAGGGAGGTGGGAGTGAGTGGGTGGGTGGAGGGACACCCTTATAGAAGCAGGGGGAGGGAGGATGTGATAGGATGTTTCCAGGAGGGAGGGAAACTGGGAAAGGGGATAACATTTGAAATGTAAATAAAGAAAATGTCCAATAAAAAATAAATAAACAAAAAAGAAAACAACAGCAACAAAATAAATCTCTCCATGGAAGTTGCAGTGTGTCGTGGTGTGTCATACAGTACACCCTTTTCAGACATCCTTACTTGCAAATGTTCATTGCAATGAACATTGGACTCTTAAAGTTCCCTTAATAGCTTTCTTTCATTAATATGTACTCATTACAGAAATGATAGATTTCATTATAATAGTTTTGGGCAAAAGTATAATCTTCTCTGGTGTTATTTCCCATCCATCCCTCTCATGTACCTTTCCCTCTCAGTGATCCCCTCTTCTTCCAAGTTCTACTATGGTGACATAGATCTATATTTGCATGTATATGCATATTCAAACATGAGAATGCATGTTCAAATATATGTGTACACCTATATGGGTGTGCATGCACCTTGATATGGCTACTCTACTAGCCAGCTTGCACGAGGACATTTTGTCTCCATCTTCTGAGAGCTGTGATTACAGGTACTCCTCCAGTTCCACCCAACATTTATGTGGGTTCTGGAGATCTTACCTCTGATCCTTACTCTTGTGTAGCAAGCACTTTATCCACTGAATCATATTCTCAGTTCCTTAAACATGTACATTTTAAAACATAGATGCCACATATGAGCGAAGACATGATACTTGCCTTCCCAAGTCTGGCTGGTTTTGTTTATTTGTCTCAATTTCTATCTGTATTTTTGAAGAAAACATAACTCTGGTTTTCTTTATGGAATAATGCCCCCCCCCGCATTTGTATACATCTCATTTATATATTCCTCCATAGATAGCTGTCTAGACTGGTTCCTTATCTTGGTCATTATGAAGAGTACAGCAATAAGCACGGGTGTGTAAGTCTCTCTGTGATGTTACTCAGGATCCTTCAGTTGCGTTCCCAGGAGTGATAGAGCTAGGTCACAGGGTAGTTCTGTTTCTTACTCTTTTGAGAGACCTCCATGCTGACTTCCCCAGAGGCTGGACTAGTTCATACTCCCACCAGCAGTACATATGAGTCCTTGCCCTGTCGTTACTTTTTGATGATAGCCATGCAGACTTGGGTGGAATGGGAATCGCAGCATCATTTCAATGTGTGCTTCTCTGAAGGCTAAGGGCGTTGAACTC
>NW_022196904.1:129431954-129441222 GCF_008632895.1 Mastomys coucha
GAACTCTTTCCCCCCCCACCCCCCGTAAATAAAATGAGAGAATGTGCAGCCTTCTTGCCTACTGTGTTTCCTCTCCTGTTAAGAGAGCTTTCTCCAGCAAGGGCAGGGCTGCTGGTCTTTTCATTTGAGATTCTTTAATTTCCTTCACCCACGAGGGCACTTTTTAATCAAGAACAGGATTTGAGTTTGCTAATGGCTGTTCCATTTCTATGAGCTTCTGTGTCAGATAAGATTTGCTGTCGTTCAGTGGTTCTTAACAGCAGCTGTCCTCAACATGTGGGTCGCGACTTCTTTGAAAGTTGAATGATCCTTTCACAGGGGTCATATATCAAATGTCCTGAACACCAGACATTTATGGCATGATTCATAACAGTATCAAAATTACAGTTATGCATTAGCAACAAGATAATTTATGGTTGGGGGTCAACATAGCATGAGGAGCTGTATTAAGGGGTCAACATAGCATGAGGAGCTGTATTAAAGGGTCACAGCATTAGGTAGCTTGGGAACCACTGCTGGACAGGGAAAACACTCTTTTTGTGTAGCTGACTTTAGTGAGGTTTCCCCAGAATTTTAAAAATTAAAGTGTGTCTTGGTGCCTTTTGGATTTATTCCATTGAGGATTTGCTTACTGGATCTGTAAGCTTGTGCTTTCCACACATTTGAGGAGTTTCCAGCCATTATCACCTTCAGTGCTTCTGTAGACCCATGGTCTATCCTTTCCTTTCTGGACAAACATTCAAAGATAAGCAGTGGATCTCTTGCCCCACAGATCCCGGAGATTCAGTTTCTCTCTGTTCTTTAAACTGAGCAAATTTTGGCGACTGAGGTCATTCTGCTGATCTGTCGCTGAATTCTTCCACTTTGTTTTCGGCTACTTTACTTTTACTTCAATAACATCTATTTGTTGCTTTAAGTAATAGCTTTACTGAACTATAACTCTCATATAGCAAACATGTTATATATTTGTATATGTGTACTCTTCCAAGTACACAGTGTGGTAGACCTAACAACTATCTGTAGTAGCTTATTTTAGCATATGGTTACCGCTTCAGAAGGAAACCTTGTGCCTTTGGTGGTCACTTTCCATACCACCCTTCTGTGGTCCATTGTCTACCTGTTTGTGGTCATTTCCATCCCATTCTCCTGTGGTCTATTTGTGTTCAACAGTCTGCCCATTGTGTTGGTGAATTTGCCCATTTGTGGGTGATTCCTTTATCTGAAATGTCCAGAGTAGAATTCCTGAGCACCTTTTATTTAACTTTTGAAGAACCAACTTCATAGGATGAGTGGTTCTGAGACACCTTTACAGTGTTTTCCACAACTTTGCACTATGTGCCACACCAAATAAAGACAAGAGTCCAGATTTCACCACATCTTCACCTTGGTCCTCTGGTTATATCTTTTTTCACTGAGATTTTCTGTTTGCTTCCATTTGTTGTGAGAGAATTGACAATTGCAGAAGCATTTTCTACATGTCTGTCTTTAGGTCCTTGCAGAAGGTCCTGACATTTATCCTTGTGCTGTGACTTTCCTGGTTTTTCACAGGTTGGGTGGTTCTCTGCAGACCTCAGACATTTTGGTTTTTTGTTATGAGACTCTTGGAAGGCTTGGTGTGCTGTACTGTGCTGTGCTGCCCCTTCTGTGGTCTCTCTGAATCAACGACAGCATTCTTTCCAGAGCTCTTACATAGTTATCTGGTCTGCCTCATTCTCCTGCTCTGCTTGGAACTCTACAAATCCCCAAGGATGCCACCTGTGCAGCAGGAAATGTTTCTCGTGGGTACACTGTCTGTGCTGGTGATAGGTTCTGGGTGGGGTATGTAGACATAGGCCTTCACTCCACTCTGCTAAAGTCAGACGGGCCACCTGTCTGGTGATAGGGTCTGGGTGAGGCTCTCCTTTAGTGGTTATCAGTATGGGAGGAAACCACCCCAGCCCCTTGCCTATGTCTGGTGGTGCTCAGGACCAGCAAGGTCATTGGCTGCTCTGCTACAGACGGAGACGTAGAGCTGCTGATGTGCTGTGAAGAGGCTCTTGCTGTACTCATCGGACATGGATTAATGGTTCTCTTACATCTATAAAGTTGGCTCTGGGACAAGATCTCCTTTATCATTACAGTTGAAGCTCTGGACTCCATGCAGCCATGAGGACGACACTCTGGACTCTGAGTTTGGGGTCTCTTCTCACTCTCAGGGCAGCTCTCATTGGTAAGTTTTTTTGTTGCATATTTATATACATAACACTGAGGACGCAGTAGACCTTGGGTCTACTGGTATGAGACTCTCTAGCTATTACTAGCTGTCCCACTCAGCTTGAGGAAGGTTGGACTTTCCGGGGCCAGAGATCTGTGAGATGCAAAGGTCTTGACCCTTGAGGGTCTTCCTCTAATATCAAAAGTGTAGGTCCAGCCCAAGCATGAGTTCAGAGCCCAAATGCAGGGCTAAGCCTAAGCCTGGTCATGGGGAATCCAACACAGTTTCTGGTCCTTGTGACCCAGATGAACACCAAATGCCATGGTTCTTCTTTGTCCAATGTCTCTTGAGCTATGTTGGGGCCATAGGATAGTGGGAGAGCCTGGTAATTGAGCAATATTGAGTCTTACGGAGCTGCCACTCTAGGGTAGAGAATATGGAGGGGCTGACTGAAGGAAAGGCATGGGAGGTAGCAGTAAGTTCAGGCTGTGTGTGTGTGTTTGTGTGTGTGTGTGTGTGTGTGAGAGAGAGAGAGAGAGAGAGAGAGAGAGACAGAGAAAGAGAGAGAGAGAGAGAGAGAGAGAGAGAGAGAGAGAGAGAGAGAGAGAGAGAGAGAGAGAGAGAGAGAGAGAGAGAGAGAGAGAGATGGCAGGGCTTGTGGCTGGGGAGGAAAGCAGATTGTGGGCCCTTGAAGCTGGCTGAGAAAACTGTTCCCTCCCTGGTTGTCCAGGTGCCAAGAAAGGAGGTGACCATGGTGCTGAACTGAAGTTACCCAGTAGTAATGGGGCAGCTGTGGAGAGTGAGACAAACTGGGACTTGCGCATGGGGTTATATGTCCTAATGACTTGCCTTTATGCAAGAGGCAAGGCCAGAGCACACTACTTCCAAGGAGGAGCAGGGCAAGGAGGATGAGGAAGCTTGGGGGGACATAGTGATGGACAATCCAGAGGGAAGCTTCCCTCAGGTGGGAGAGAAATGTAAGAGGTCCCATCTTTCTTCTCCCACTGTCATATAAGACCCTTTACCAGTGGGTCTGGAGGTTGTCTCCCTTTACAGGTTGGAACCATATAGCTGCAGTCCTGGGGAAGTGCTTCTTCTGCACTAGCAGGGGTTAGGGGGATTGACAAAGGTGGAGCTGTGCAGACGTCTGGAAGCAATGCTGGGACAGGAGCACTAATGGATAGTGGTGTGCTGGCTGACCAGGCAGTCAGCGGCTGCACAGTGGAGACAAAAGTCAATAATGGAAATGGTGGTGTGCAGGGATTATCCAAGTGGACGTTGCCCACAATTCAGTGGGCGACCATGTGGGTGGGTTTGGGTGAGTAAGGAAGTCTTGTGGGGAGCTTGGAGGACAGGGTCTGAAGTGGAAGTGGGCCAATGGCATTTAGGAGAGGCATTGGGTAGGAGTCATTATGGCAGGACAAAGGTATTTTCTTTTCTTTTTTCTTTTTTTCTTTTTTTCTTTTTGTATTTTATTTTCATTCGAGGGCATCATCGCAACATTTGGGATTCAGAGCTGGAGGCAGTAAGAAGTATGTGGGGAGGTGTGAAACAGTGGTCTCATCTCTGTGTGACCACTGCCGGTCACTTTTCCAGTTGAGGACTTAAAGCAAGGCTTTAGAAATGAGACAGGATGAATGTAGTTGGTGGCTTCTGACTCCCAGACCATGGTTGGTTCTGTTCTTCTCACCAGGCACATCATCTGAAGGTGGCCAAGGCAATCTGAGGCTGGCACACAGACAGAGCATGTGTGACGGAGTGGTGCTGGTTCGACACCAAGGGGAATGGGGCCACCTGTGTAACCTGGAATGGACACTGGCAGAAGCCTCTGTGGTGTGTAGACAGCTGGGCTGTGGCCCTGCTGTGGGTGCTCCCAAATACGTACCCCTGCCTGGAGAGATGGTCCGGCCCTGGCTGCACAATGTATCCTGTTTGGGCAATGAGTCCTCTCTCTGGGAGTGTAGCCTTGGGGCATGGAGTCAGCGTGCTTGCCCCCATGAGTGGGTGGTGGTGGCTCTCTGTTCAAGTAAGTGGAGCTGGGGGCTGGAAAAGCTGGTGAGAGCCAGGAAATGAGGAAGCAGAGATTCCAGATGGGAGCTCTCAGACATTACTATCTCTCCTCTCTGGATTCCTCTAACTCTTCCAACAAATGCTTAAATGACAAGCACTGCTCTAGTGGCTGGTGACTTAGCCTTGAACAAACCTGACCAAACCTGCTTGATGAAGCATCTTCTTCCAGGGAGAGGTAAAGAGAACAAGGAGAGCAGAGTGAAGGCCATGGGTGGTTCCCTTTGATCTTGCAGTTGGCTCCAGGAACACAGTAAGCATGTACTAAAGTTTCCAATTAAATGCCCAGCAGGCAAATGCTTTCCCTTGGAAGCCGACTTTTCAGGCCATCAGCTATCTCAGTGAATTCATTTGGACCTCCCCAGGTGTCCTGGGGCTGGAGTAGGACCCCGTGTGATCTTGGAGCTTAGCACCTGTGTTATAGGCCTTATTAAAAAAATGCTTTAGCTGGATGGTGGTGGCACACGTCTTTAGAATCCCAGCACTTAGGAAGCAGAGGCAGGTGGATCTCTGATTTTGAGACCAACCCTGGTCCACAGAGTGAGTTCCAGGACAGCCAGGGCTACACAGAGAAAAACAAAACAAAATGCTTTAGGGGAAGGAGAGATGGCTTAGCAGTTAAGAGCAAGGACTGCTCTTGCAGTGGACCTGAATTTGAATCCCAGCATCCACACAGAGCATCTGACAACTGCCTATAAATCCAGCTCTAGGGGATCCAATGCCTCTGATATCCACAGGCACTTGTATTCACACAATTATACCTATACACAAGCACATACACACAATTAAAGATGATAAAAACAAAACTTTAATATTTGATTTAGACTTTTAAGAGGGTGACCACAGCCACTGGCCTGGATGAAGTCTGACTGATACCAGGTCCTTTTTCCCTGAAAAAGGCCAAGTCAGGGCCAGGTCTGATTTTTTGGAGAAGGCTAGACTGGTTTCAGTTGTTATTTCTTATAGGCTTCTGGGCCTAGAGTATGTGACAGGGAAAGATGAGCATTGTCACGCAGACAGATCTATCGTTCAGGCAAGTGCAGAGTCCATGTGGCTGTGTGGCTGATAGGTCCTCACCTTCTGTGACTTGGGCTTGTGCTCCCTAGATGGCACCTTCCGGGAGATCCGGCTGGTAAAGGGCCGCAGTCCCTGTGCAGGACTGCCCGAGATCAGAAATGTGAATGGGGTGGACCGCCTGTGTGGCCTGCATGTGGAGGAGGCCACAGTGTTCTGCCGTGAGCTGGAGTGTGGCCATGCGCTCCAGGCCTCCCGTCAAGATGTGGGTGTCAGTAAGTACATGACCTGTAAGGGCACCGAGCCCACCATCCGCAACTGCAGACTCAACAACAAGCTACGTGGTGGTTGCAACCTGCTGCTGGATGCAGAGGTCATCTGCTCAGGTAAGACTGCCATCTTACGATGCCAGGGATACCCAGAATGATGCCTGGATACCAAAGAGCTCAGGAGTGGGCCTTGGCTCTCATGGATGCTTCTCAAGCAACATGCTGCCTTAGAATAGATTAAGTTGAGAAGCTGAAGGAAAATCATAGTTTTGAACTCTGCATCTAAAGCTCTGGCGCCACTTGTGAGCTGGCAGGTGGCAGTGTGACCAGGTCTCATGTATCACTTCAACAGGGTGGGGTTGGGCCAGTGTGATATGCTAGCTAAGACCACTGGGAAGGGAGTCCTGACAGGGTGGGCCTACGGTATTTCATATGTGATTGCTTCATGGCCAGTTCATGTCTGTAAGGGTTGAGCACCAGTCTCTCCTAGTCCTAAAGTACACATGTGTAACACTGGCTGTCACAGCTGCTTGACTGTGTTCTAAGAGGTGGACAAGCCACCTATCATGGTGCCCACAAAGGGGTACTCATATGGCCTTGGTGAGGGGACTTGATATTGCTTCTGAGGGTGTGGGTGCCACTGTCTCAAACTGGCAGAAGTTGGGACAAGTGTGAGTGGCAGAACAGATGAGTCTGACCCCTACCTCTGAACCCTGACCTCTGAACCCTGACCTCTGGTTGCCAGTTTCTGCTGGTGTCAAAATACTGCTTGGGCAGAGGAATTTCCCTGCCTGTAGACTCTTGTGGTGTAAGATGACAGACAGTTCAGGGATACTACCCATGAGCACTGGCCTCCTGTCTTAGGGGATGTCTACCCTCACAGGACATGTGGAGACCCGGCTAGTGGGTGGAGAGCATTCCTGTGCTGGACGCCTGGAGGTTCTTCGGGGACTGACCTGGGGTACCATCTGCCATGCTGATCTGGACTTGCCCACAGCCCATGTGGTGTGTCGGGAGTTAGGGTGTGGCATGGCTGTGTCTACACTTGGGGGTGCTCAGTTTGGCCAGGGCTCGGGGCCTGTGTGGCTAGAAGCCTTCCGCTGTGTGGGGAATGAATCGCTGCTGTTCCACTGCCCTCGGGAGCCTGGTCACCACTGTGGCCATGACCAGGATGCTGCACTAACCTGCTCAGGTGAGTGCCATGCAGCTTCTGCAGGCAAAGTCCTTGCCTTTTCCGAATTCCTCCTGCTATGGCCCACATTAGATGGTTTTAAGCAGTGCCCATATGGGTATTTCTGGCCAGAAGAATGGCCATATTCGTTAAACTTGATTATGCTGGTTCAGGTAGGAGAGAATCTATGGAAAGGGTGCTGATTGCACAGGGATTTGTAGCCTGCTTTGGCCCCTCTGCAACTGGACAGAAGCAGGCTATTGATAATCAGGGTAGGTGAGGATCTGCAGGGAGAAGGGCTTTATCATGTTGTGCACAGAAGAAAAAAATCCATAGAAGTAGGGTTATGAACTGGGCCTCTGGGATGGGGCAGTTTTGACATGGCCTCTTCTGCAGAATTCCGGCTGGTCAACGGCAGCAGTGACTGTGAAGGCCGCGTGGAACTCCAAGTGCAAGGGGCCTGGGCACCCATCTGTGCTGCCAACTGGGACCTAGCAGATGCCATGGTCCTCTGTCACCAGCTCAACTGTGGCAACGCAGTATCCATACTTCCAGGAGGACATTTTGGTGATGGGGATGCCCCCATCTGGCCAGACGTTTTTCATTGTGTGGGGACAGAGGTTCATTTGCTTCATTGTCCAGCAAGCACCCTGGGGGCCCCCAGTTGTGTCCTGAGAAATACAGCTTCCACCATTTGTTCAGGTGAGTACAGGGGACAGTAGGATTGTGGAGAGGACAGTCAGTAGGGGTGGTGGGCAGTGGCTGAGAATGGGTGGGGTTGTCCCGTGTGGTAGTCCTTTTCTTCTGGGTCTGTTCGTACCAGGACTGCAAGACATCCTGCGGTTGAGAGATGGACAGAGCCACTGTGATGGCCGCGTAGAGATATCTCTCAATGGTTCCTGGGGTCGCGTATTGGATGACGCTTGGAACCTTCATGGTGCCAGCGTGGTGTGCCAGCAGCTAGGATGTGGAGAGGCACAGCGAGCCTATGATGCTCCAGCTCCTGGTTTCAGGACAACCCCTGTGGGGCTGAGCCAGGTGCGCTGCCTGGGCTCTGAGACTCACCTGATGCAGTGCAATGTTTCTACGTCTGTGCTGGTGCCTGCTGGGACCTTGCGTGATGCAGGAGTGGTGTGCTCCGGTGAGTGTGCAGTTTCCATTCCCACAGCCTCCCTGGTGATATCCAGTTAGGTCTGACTTGGTCTCTCTGCAGGGAGCCTGCGTGCGAGGCTGGCTGGGGGCCCAGGTCGATGTGCTGGGCGTGTGGAGGTATTCTATCAGGGCTCATGGGGCACGGTGTGTGATGATACCTGGGACCTTCAGGATGCACGAGTGGTCTGTAGGCAGCTGGACTGTGGCCACGCCCTCAGTGCTCCAGGGAATGCTCACTTTGGGGCAGGGACAGGACACATCTGGATGGATGAGCTGCACTGCTTGGGAAATGAGTCTTCGTTATGGAAGTGCCAGTCAGGAAGCTGGGGCCAGCATGACTGCAGACACAAGGAGGATGCTGGAGTGTTCTGCTCAGGTGGGTGCCGCCTCTGGACTAGCAGCTGAGTATCAAATGCATGACTTAGTGTTCACAGCTACCTTTCCAGCTCAAGAGAGAACTCTTCCTGCATTCCTACTCCGTGTAAACACACACACACACACACACACACACACACACACACACACACACTTTAAGTGAGCTTATAAAATATTTCCCTATGGCTTTTCAAACATCCTTAGTGGTTTTTGTCTCTCCTTTCTCCATCTCCCTATGTATTACCCTCTTCCCTCTCCTTAGTTAAGCTTCCCCATGCCCCTACTTCACAAACCCGTGTCCTATCCTTCTCTAGAAGAGTTCCCTCTGTCCCCACAACCCCTTTCTACTCTCCTGGCTTTCAGTTCCTTCAGGTTATATACTCCAGTCTAAAGATTCAGAGCTGAGATCCATAAAGAAGAGAGCATGTGACCTTTGCCTTTCTGGGTTTGAGTTTCACTCAGCAAAGCATTTCCAGTTCCAGTCATTGGCCTGTATATTCATGATTTCATTTTCCTTTACACTGTGCATATGCAATGAGCTTTCAGTATCCATGCATCAGCTGAAGGACATTTAATCAGGGTGGAGAATTCTCAAAACGCTAAATGTATATATCTACCATGTTGTCAGCAATGGCTGTCTACCCAAAGGAGCCAGTATTCGGCTACAGAGATACTTGCTTGGCAATGTTCACAGCCACTCTACCTACAATAGCTAGGAAATAAAAACAGCTCGAATTTCTCCTTTAAAGACTGGGTCTTTCTTTGTCATCCTGGCTGAGTTAGAACTCTTTATGTAGACCAGGCTGGTCTTGAACTCACAAGAATCTTCTTGCCCTACCTCTGCATCCTAAGTGCTTGAATTAAAGTCATGTGCCACCATATCCAACGGATAACTCCAATTCTTAATTTTGATTTTGTCTTACTGTGTACTAGAGAGCACAGGCTCCCCGCCCCCAGAGCACAGGCTCCCCCGCCCCCAGAGCACAGGCTCCCCCGCCCCCAGAGCACAGGCTTCCCGCCGCCCCC
>NW_022196904.1:129441342-129464307 GCF_008632895.1 Mastomys coucha
ACAGGCTCCCCCGCCCCCAGAACATCCTTGAGGCTATGGTGTTAACCAGATCATTTCTGAGGCCATCATTCTTTTTAAAAAAAAAATTTTTTTTTTGAGACAGGGTTTCTCTGTGTAGCCCTGGCTGTCCTAGAACTCACTCTGTAGGCAAGGCTGGCCTCGAACTCAGAAATCCACCTGCCTCTGCCTCCCAAGTGCTGGGATTAAAGACATGTGCCACCACAACTCGGCCTTTTTTGTTGTTGTTGTTTGTTTTTAAAACTTTTTTATTGGATTTTTAAAATTTATATTTAAAATGTTTTCCATTTTCCAGGTCTCCCCTTCAGAAACCTCTACCCTATCCCTCCTCTCCCTGCCTCTATGAGGGTGTTCCCCCTCCCACCCACTCACTCCCATCTTCCCACTCTGGCATTCCCCTACCATGGGGAATGGAACCCCTCAGGCCCAAGGGCCTCTCCTCCCACTGATGTCCAACAAGGCCATCCTTTGCCACATACACGGCCAGAGCCATGTGTACTCTTTGGTTGGTGGTCCAGTCTCCAGGAGCTCCGGGGTCTCTGGCTGGTTGACATGTTTCTCAACCCCATGGGGCTGCAAATCCCCTCAGCTCCTTCAGTTCCTTCTACAAATCCTCCATCAGGGACCCTTCACTCAGTCCAATGGTTGGCTGGGAGCATCTGCCTCTGTATTTGTCAGGCTCTGGCTGAGCCTCTCAGTGGACAGCTGTATCAAGCTCCCGTCAGCAAGCACTTCCTGGTTTGGTGACTGTATATGGGATGGATCCCCAGATGGGGCATTCTCTAGATGACCTTTGCTTCAGTCTCTGATCCACATTTTGTCTCCATATTTCCTCCTGTGAGTATTTTGTTCTCCCTTCTAAGAAGCACTGAAGCATCCACACTTCAGAAGGTCTTCCTTCTTGGGTTTCATATGGTCTGTGAATTGAATCTTGGGTATTCCAAATGTTTGGACTAATATCCACTTGTCAGTGAGTGCACACAGTGTGTGTTCTCTTGTGAGTGAATTACCTCACCCAGGATCATATTTTCTAATTCCATCCATTTACCTGTGAATTTCATGAAGTCATTGTTTTTAATACCTGAGTAGTATTCCATTGTGTAAATGTACCACATTTTTTGTATCCATTCTTCTGTTGAGGGACATCTGGGTTGTTTCCAGCTTCTAGCTACTATAAATATGGCTGTTATGAACATAGTGGAGCATGTGTCCCTTGTTACATGTTGGAGCATCTTCTGGATATATGCCCACGAGTGGTAAGCTGGGTCCTCAGGTAGTACTATGTCCAGTTTTCTGAGGAATCAACAGACTGATTTCCAGAGTGGTTTTACCAGCTTGAAATTCCACCAACAATGGAGGAGTGTTCATCTTTCTCCACATCCTTGCCAGCATCTTCTGTAACCTGAGTTTTTGTTTTTTGTTTTTTTGTTTTTTTGTTTTTAATTTTTTAACTTATTGTACTTGAGTACACTGTAGCTGTCTTCAGACACTCCAGAAGAGGGCGTCAGATCTCATTATGGATGGTTGTGAACCACCATGTGGTTGCTGGGATTTGAACTCAGGACCTTCAGAAAAGCAGTCAGTGTTCTTAACCGCTGAGCCATCTCTCCAGCCCTTACCTGAGTTTTTGATCTTAGCCATTCTGACTGGTGTGAGGTGGAATCTCAGGGTTGTTTTGATTTGCATTTCCCCAATGACTAAGGATGTTGAACATTTCTTTAGGCGCTTCTTGATCATTCGAGTTTCCTCAATTGAGAATTCTCTGTTTAGCTATGCTCCTCATTTTTAAAATAGTGTTATTTTAAATGATCATGTAATTTTTTTTTCTTTGAGTTTGTTTAAGTAGTGGATTACATTGATGGAGTTCCATATATTGAACCATCCTGCATCCCTGGAATTAAGCCTACTTGATCATGGTGAATGATCATTTTTATGTGTTCTTGGATTTGGTTTGGGAGAATTTTATTGAGTATTTTTGCATCGATATTCATAAGGGAAATTGATCTGAAGTTCTCTTTCTTCGTTGGGTCCTTGTGTGGCTTTGGTATCAGCGTAACTGTGGCTTCATAGAATTCTTCTTTGAAGGTTTGATAGAATTCGACAGTAAACCCATCTGTTCCTTGTGGGGCCATCATTCTTGAGTTTAGTATTTTGTTACTGTTCTCAGGAGAAGCACCAGGAATTTCTGGCTGCCTTAGCAGGCTTTCCAGCTCTTTAGACTGTGGGATCTCCATCTCTGTGCAAATGTGTATCTGCTCACCAATGTTAACCTGTTAGCTCACACTATGAAAGCACAGGGATGAATAAGAGAAAGAAGGAAAAAGAAATAGGCAAACAATCATAAGATATTAAAGAGACAGTAGGCATGTGCACATGTTTATTTATTAAAAATAACCTTAAATTTATTGAATGACCTGTGTTATCTTTCCCAAGTTAGAGAAAGAACCAGAGCTGGATCTGGTGTTGAATGCCAGTAATTGCAGCTGCCAAGACAAATACAGGTTCAACACAGACTGCATCCAAAAAACCACAATAGACATTTCACAAACCTAGGATAGAACATTCAACTGAGACATATTGTCAAGAGAAACTTGTTTTTCAATGATCTAATCATCTCCACCTCCTGACCATTATTTTATTTTATTTCTATGCACTTGACTTAAAACACACACACACATACACATGCAAGAGTGATTGTGCAATATATTTGTGCCTAGCTTATTTCAGTTAACATCATTTCCTTTCAGGCTTACTTATGATGTTATTAATTGCAGGATTTCCTTTTTTATTTTCATTGTATGTATATATGTGGGTGTCTTCATGCGTGTATGTGTGCCATGTATGTACCTTGGGGCCTGGGAGGCCAGCACTAAAGTTATGGGAAGTAGTGAGCCACCATGTGAGTCCTTGGAATTGAACTTTGATTCATTATATGAGAGCAGCAACATTCTTAACTTCTAAGCCATCTCTGCAATCCCTTGCTATCATTTTAGAAAGCTGGAAATATTCTTTTCTATCTCAGTTTCTGTTGTGCATGTCTATATTTTTATCCACATCTGAATCTACACAAAACATCTGTATCCACCTGTCACTGGACACATCTGTCATTTCCATGTTCTGGCCACTGTCAATCACTCTGTAATCCTCAGCATGGATCTCTCCTTGACTCACAGATTTCACTTTCCTTGGTGCTGTTATAAGTCATATATATATTTTACCACTGTGACAAAATACTTAGAACATTTAAGAAGGAGGACAGAGTGATGTAGGTTCATGGTCTCAGAGCTTTCAGTAAATGGTTGGTTTCTGAGTAATGTTCAGGTAGAAGAAAGCAAAGACGCTCACAGTGGCCAGAAAGCAGACAGACATGAACAAAGACCCACTCTCATTATCTGCTTCATCTACTCGGGACCACCGCATAAAGTCTCTAGAATCTCCCCTAATACTGCCACCACCTGGACACAAAGCCCTCAGTAATCTCGTTGGTGGCATTTAATATTCAAACTGTAAGAAAACCCAGGAGTGGGGCTGCTGTGTTGTATGACCCTACTTTTAGACTTCCAAGGTACCTCTCTTCTGCTTTTCATAGTTGCTGGAAACTAGAAAAACCCATATGCAAGTGATGTCAGGGTATAACGAGATCAAATGGCATTATGTGTCTGTGACATTTGTGGGTTGGCCCGTTCCTTCTGAGCCTGTCAGAGGAGCCTGAAGGAGAGTCTCCCTGTGACTTTTCTACAGAATCTGTGGCTCTGAGGCTGCGAGGTGGCACCACTGGCTGCATTGGATGGCTGGACGTGCTCTACAATGGGTCCTGGGGTGCCGTGTGCAGCAACACACTCAGAGACATCTCCTTGAGCATCATCTGCAGACAGCTGGGATGTGGGGACCAGGGCTGGCTGGAGAACAGGCCTTCTCCTGGGGCTGGCCTGGGAATCTCCTGGGTAGATAATATCAAGTGTCGAAAGCTACACAACGCCACCCTGTGGCAATGCCCTTCTGCCCCATGGAACCCGCACTCCTGTACCCAGGAAGAGGAGGTCTGGATTAACTGTGAAGGTGGGTGCTGGAAACCCGAGTGGGCCCCAGTAGAGGCTTTTATGTCCCGACAAGTCCCTGAAAGCACCTTCCATTGAACTTCATGACTGGTTCAATGGCATCAAGGCCGAGTTTGTCAACATTTTCATCTCAAGCATCACAGGGCATTTAACATCAATGGCTGTGTTTGTTCTATAGGACCACCACAGATAGCCCTCCAGGACCCTGCACAGACCCCAAACTGCTCTTCTCCACTTGGCTGCTTTGGTATGCATCCATAAGGCTCCTCCTACCCACCTGCCCATTCAGCGGGGCAACACAATGACCTCTGCTTTTTTTCCAGAGGACAGTGCACTGCGTGTGCTTGGAGGTGAGGATGGCTGTTCCGGGCGTGTGGAGCTCTGGCATGCAGGCTCGTGGGGCACAGTGTGTGACGACTCCTGGGACCTGGTGGATGCCGAGGTTGTGTGCCGGCAGCTGGGCTGCGGCCAGGCCTTAGCTGCTTTGGGAGGGGCTGCCTTTGGCCGTGGTGTGGGGCCTGTGTGGCTGGATGAGGTGGAGTGCCTTGGCAGTGAAGTGACTCTGGAGGCCTGCCAGGCTGAGCCTTGGGGACATGGAGACTGCACACACAAGGAAGATGCAGGTGTTCGTTGTGCGGGTGAGTTGGCAGCAGGGAGAAGCAGGGACAGGGCTGCTATATTGATTCTTTTAGTGGTCCTTTATGCTCAAACTCATAAGTAGGTTCTGGGCCCTAAGATGTCAAATTCCACTGGGAGCTCCTTACAACCATATGTGTATGTGACCCATGCTAAGCTGGTAGTCGGTAGAGGCTACCTCTTAGGTGTGGGCACATCTGTTCTGCTGATGCTTCCCCATCTCATATTTCTCTTGTAGGTGTTTCCACGAGTACTGCATTGTGTAAGTGTCTCTTTCTCAATCCAGCCTCCCTGCCTCCAACAACCAGAGGGCTGGCAGTGGAGCTCGCTCAATCCTGACTGGCCCACTACGGAAACCCATGCTATGATGGCCACACCACCAGTATCAGATCTAGGCTGTATCATCATTCTGTGCTGGAAACTTCTTCTTCCCTCCCCTATGCCTGCTGTGTGGGAAATGGAGGAGGAGCAGAGGTCACCAGTCCTTGCTTTTTAGAACCTTTAATTTGGGGACTATGTTGGGTAGCTTTGGTAAACTGTGTTGTCTTGGACAATTTTTCCCCAGTGCAAAGTAGAGAGAGAATAAGGCAGTGAGGACCCCAACCCCTGTCCTGTGCTCACATCTGTGTCTTTTATCCTTCCCTCACCCTCTGCCTGGCTCATCACTCTTGAACATTCCTTTTATACTTCCCTTTTGATTTTTCTTTTTTCTTTTTTTGGTTTTTCAAGACAGGGTTTCTCCATCTAGCCCTGGCTGTCCTAGAACTCACTCTGTAGACCAGGCTGGCCTCGAACTCAGAAATCTGCCTGTCTCTGCCTCCCAAGTGCTGGGATTAAAGGCGTGCGCCACCACCGGCCAGCTTCTATTGTATTTCCAATTGGCATCTACACAGCCACCTACACTACTTCCTCTAATCTGGGATCTCCTTTTTGGGTAGTTTGCCCTATAAACCTTTACACCATTTCCCATGAGCAGCAACCTGAGCTCAGGTATTCTGGAGATCCAGCTGTCCTGGGTACCCCAACCCCTACCTGCAAGGCTGAGATCATTTAAGCCTTGGGTCAGATTATTCCATACAGTGAAGGTACAGCTGTTTTTCTATGCCTTACAGCTCCTTCCCTGACCCCTCCGCCGGTTGCTGAGGTCTGGAACCTGTCTGAGATTGCCTGCTTGGTGCTTGGCTGCCTCCTGGGCATTGTCTTCCTGGTTATGATTGCTCAGTGGTGTCACATCAGAGATACTAGCATGGGTATGGCTTATACTGGTATGGTTTTCAGGGGAAGTGTGACAGGAAATCGAGGGATGCTCTATGAGATCCTGACCCCAGCAAGCATATCCTGTTCTTGGCATTGCCCTGCATTCTGGCCGGTCTCTGGTAGCCACTGCTGAGTTAGATTCTGGGGAGCCCTAAGGTATGGTCTGGAGGATACTGGGGTCTTTTCCTCTATGCTACTGAGTTTGCTAGATATGATATTCTGTACACCCAGGACTTCTCCACGTCTCCCTCCATCTCCTGTCTTGTAGTGGGATGCCAGACCTTTGAGTAAGGGGTTGATCTCAGTGAGCAGTTACATCACACACACAGGAGGCTGCAGATCCCAGGAGGGTTGGGCTGAAACTAGAGCAATGCTTGTTCTGGAAGATTCTGGGATGGTCTCCACAGGTGCTGGCATGCTGGGGAATCTACAGTCAGATGGTATCTATGAGGACATTGAAGTTGCCCCTCTGCCAAAGAAAGAGGAGAATACAGTGTCCAGGCTGTTGATGCCAGAAGAGGGTTATGATGATGTCGAAGAACCTGAGGATCATCCCACAGAGAATGAGGAATAAAATGAACACTTCTAAGCTTGGTAGGTATGTCCCTTTGTGCCCAGAGACCCATCATACTCCTGCTTCATTGCTTCCTGGTGGTGGCTGTGCTTGCATTTAAAGGACTGAGCAGTTACTTCTCAGTGTCTTTGACCCCTGCTCCTACACTGACTGGTCCTGGACACTGGGCTATGCCTCCACCCTTTCAAGGCTGGTTTTTAGAGTCCTCAACTGAATAAGCACAAGGTCAGAGTAGCCCTTGCTGTTCCCTTGGCTCCTTTAGGAGCTGCACACAATGCCCTTTTATAACCTTGCTGATGGTGGCTCTAGGAGAGACTCTGGATAGACAGTGATGGAGGAAAGGTGGATGATGTGAATCAAGCTGTCACCCGAGTCATTGCCTCGTCACCAAATCCCCATGGTTCGCCCCTTTGTGGCTTTGATCTTCAGTAGAAAATCTAGCATGGATGATGCCCGTGAAGTGCTTGAATATTGCAGCGATTGTTTCTTTTCCTAAACAGGCAGGAGTCTTTGCAGCTCAGTGCTGAGACTGGGAAGGAAGGCTACGGTAGTTCCTATCCTGACACCTGATTTCTTTGCTGACCTTAGGGGGTCACAATACTGTCCTATTCCTGGGAGACTAAGGACTAGCCCTCTTTTATTAAGCATATGTTATTAAACTTTGAATTAACAGTTCAATTGTCAGTCCTTCTAGAAACTGTTACCAGATTCTGCCATGGCTCTCATTCTAGTTTGGGCTCCATTTTTTTTTCTTGATGTTTGACCACTGTCTTCTGTTTTGGGTGCTTTACAGGATTCTTACCCACCATTCCCACAGTTCTCTCAAGAGGGAGCTGGCCTCCCAGTGAAGCATGGCCTTGATTTTACCTTTCACCTGAAGGCATGCCTGTCTTCACTCTGTGAAAGGTCAGCGCACATGACACTACAGCTCGCTTATCTGTCCTTCTCTTGATCTCAGCATACTCTGGAAACTTGAGGGTTGTTGTGTGACAAAATGTAATGGGTAGACACAATACATGCGCCTACTCACCTTAGATAGGGCTCCCACGCTAAAACAAAGTACAGATACTACCAAAGTCCAACTTGGTGAACCAATGAGTTTTACTGTGGCTACTTATAGGACTATGGGTAAGGGGTTACTTACAGAAGCAGAAATGACTCAAAGACAGGTGCTTCACCAAAGCTCACTCCAGCATGGGTGACAGCTCACAAAGCTAGGAACCTGGAGCACCCTTCACAGCTCAACAGAGTATCCTTTCCAGGTGCCTCAGTTGACCTAAACCTATTCCAGGCAACTACCTGGTTTCTGCTTTTTCCAGGCAGGTCTGTTCTGAGAGTTTTCTTTGCAGATCAGCTTCACTCCGCTGAGATGGACTCACCGCTATTATTGCTTACTCTGGCAGGGAGGGGGCCTAGTGAATCCGGTCAGTTCCAGGGACTCCCTGAAGCTCTTTTGAGTTGTTTGCTTTCCTACTTAAGGAACTTCCCTGCAGGACGGAAGGTTTCAATCTCAGAAGTAATTGTTGTATAATAATGGTAAGACTAAAAACATATGGGACCACATCCTCAGTCCAGTCTTACCTGGGGCTCCTTTTCTCACCAAAGCAGCCCATGAACGCACTACCATGTCCACCTCCATTCATTGCCCATCTACTAATGGCCACTGTGTCTGACCTTCTCTGCAGATGAACCCCTCTGGGGATATATACTTCCATATACCCTCTCCATTACCACGCTCTCCCTAGGAACCCGTTTTCTGGTATCTGCTGCCCTGTTTCATGTAGACTGCTCATGTATGTTAGGATCTATCAAGGGATACAAATAGACCCTCATGAGGTTCTTATGAACACTAGTGTCTTCTAATGTCCTATTGTACCATTATAGTAGAAAGTAGAACCTCCTGGTATGCCTTGGAGGATGAGCTCTCCTATTTCTCCTGTTGTCATGGTAGAGTCAGCTCCTGGAATCCTGGTGGATTTTGGACCTACATAGTGGGAATAATATTAAAAGTGCTAGTTTTGATCTCAAGAAATTCTGGATGGTTCACAGTCAGGTGACATTCCGATAGTTCATAGGATTGTTTGTAAGGGTCTGAGAATCCCTGAAGGAAGAGCCCAGACTCAAGTAGTATGCAAGAGCAAAGAGCATTTATTCTGCAAAAACAACCAACACGCAGGGGTTAGCCATTCATACAAAATGACAACAGCCAGATGAACTCCCAGGCTCCTTTTAAGCACAGCAAGGGGAATTTTTGGGATGGCTAGGTCATTTTTAACATGATTGGCTAGGTAAGCAGCAGTTACATTAGTATGGACTTAATTGATTGCTATATTCACTTTACCATTTTTTGGTCAGGCCTTAGAGAAATTCTCTAAGAACTATCTCAGTCCTTGAGCAGGCTATCTCTCTCTTAACTGCCCTTTGTTGTTGTTGTTGTGTTTCCCCCAAGAAGCCTTGCCTGCTTCCTTGGGAAGCTGATGCTTAAGGTCTAACTTTGCTGCCTGTTCTAAAATGGAGTGAGATAGGTCCTCTCAGTTCATGTCACACCTGCTTTCTTGACTACTGGGCTCCTCTTAAAATGATGTTAGAACAATGACAGACTTAGTGCAGCTCAGCAAAAAGCCTCGGAGTTGAGAGACCTGCCCACTGCCATGACACGTGACAGGGAGACCTGCCTGCTGCCACATGGCAGGCTGTAGACATGCAAAGGCCTGCCTGCCATGACACCATGTGGTGTGGGCAGAGATCCCCCAGAGAACCCACCAGTCACATGGCCCACCCACAGCAGGAGCCATTATAACATGCATTTATGTGGTAGACAGATGGGAGAGAAAGAGAAGCGGAACAGTTTGAGCATTATGAAGAAAGATGGAACTGGAAACAGGAGGGTGGAGAGGAACAGCCTTTAGTGAGTAGCCAGCCTCGTCACCTGAGGCCATGGTGAAGTCCCAGCCCTTGTTGCCACTGAGGACTCTGTCTGGGTCCATGACTATGCAGCAGCAGGGGTCAGTATCAATGTCTGTGGCTCATATTACCACTAGAGACCATGCAGATATCCCTGATCTGGGCAGCTGCCTGGGACCAAGGGCTGTGCAGAACTGATCCCACCCCTCATTGGCAGTAGAACTCTGGAGAACTGACACAACCTCCCACCAACTGCAGCAAGCCCTGCACCTCACCCAGGCAGCACAATAGAGCTAGCCCTGGTGTCAGGAGTGTGGATAAGGCAGGGTAAGCCAGGCCCTGGCAGCGTAAGCACGGGAAAACGGACCCTGCCAATTGTCTGCTCTGATGTGGCACTAGTTTAGAAGTGATGTCATCCCCACCTTTTGCCCCTCACCACCTGCAGCAGTCAAGAGAGCTGCTTCCAAAGTCATAAGAGTGGGAGAACTGGCTCTGCCCCTCGCTGGCTGCAGCACCTGACTGAATGGGCCCTGCACCTGCCCTGGACAGCACAGTGGAGCTGGGCCTGGTGATATTTGTGTGGGTGAGCTGGCCCCAAGGACATGAGACCTGGAGAGATGATCCTACCTACCGCTGGCAGCAGCACTGGGTGGGCTAGCCAGGGCAGTGCGGGAGAGCTTGCCCTGGTGATGTCAATGTGGAAGAGCCAGTAGGCTGACCAGCTCAGCTACCCCCCCAGGCCCAGACCCAGGGCTTTGAGTTGGTCCACAAAATCTACACCATCTGTAAACTGTTGGAATGTATTAAAGGGCCAGTCCTGATGGTCCAAAGCTGCAGGATCTCCACTACTCAGGTCAACAACAGGATAACCTGGAGGAGACTCGGTGAGGATCAAATTTGATGGTGTGCCAGGAGCCAGAGGTCTTGAACCAGACCCTTTGCAAGTGAAGATGTGTGGATGAGGGGTATAATGTGGGACACACTGTGACACACTACAGCTTCCACGATGAAATGTTTTCTATGCCTTGTTTTTTTCTTTTCTTTTCTTTTCTTTCTTTCTTTCTTTCTCTCTCTCTCTCTCTTTCTTTCTTTCTTTCTTTCTTTCTTTCTTTTTAACTTTCCTTTTACTGAAGAGGTTACAAGGGCAGGGGGTAGATACAAGGGGATGGGGAGATGAATGGGACTGGTGTTCATTATGTGAAAATCACAAAGAATCAATTTAAAAAGTTGAAAAAAAAAGCCTCAGAGCCCATTGAGACTTCTCAGGGAGGAGAAGTTCTGGCTCTTGACTCCCTTGTGTCCCCTCTAGCTGCACCCTGGCCTCCTTGCTGTGGGCTCACTTTCTCCCCCTCTCTTTCCTTCCTCATGCTGACTTGTGGTCCACACTGAAAGCTCTAGAATCCCCCTAAGCACCCTCCAACTCTTGCACCAATAAAGCTGGAAAAATATGAAAATGCTTTTCAGTGGTTTCTTCAACATGCAGGAAATTCTATTTATATCTGGTGGAGTAACCTGGTAAAAGTTCTTGTAGGGGAGACTTTTATTTACCTGATTTAAGTATGCATGGTATGGGCAAAGGGTGAAGTCAGCAAACCTGAGGGCTATTGTGATCATGGGTGTAATGAGGTAGCCCCTATATTACCAGTACCTCTTCTTGTTCAGGGAAACTGGCTCACCTCTGTTGTCAGGTCTCTGTACTGCATCTGTACTGCATCTTCATGGTGGCTGGCATCCAGGTAAACCCATGCTGGTACCAAGGTATGCTTGGGGTGTCCCAGTGTAGCATCACACTTGTGCTGCTGTTGTCATTTTTTCTTTTTCTTTTTGTTTTTGTCTTAAAGGCTATTCAGCCTTTCTTTGTAAAAGCAAAACCACATCCAGGCATCTCAGATTTTACACAGCAAGCAGTTTAACAGAAGCTAAAATAAGCAGTCAGTTGGAGGAAGAGGTTTGCATAAGCAGGCAATTTAATAGAAGCCAAGATAACTTAGCTGGGGCATCTTGACCTCAGGTCCATATAATAGAGCTGGATAATTTTCCATGGGGTTATTATCAAGGCGATCAAATTCTTGATAAACCTAAAATGGCCTTGACAAGAACACAAGTTGGAGGAACTTCTGTGCTGCCTTGCCCTGTCACAACAGTGCTATACTGTAAGGTCAAGTTGACAAAGATTCAGGTGTCAACACATCACTTGGGGTTAGGGCTGTAGTTTGGTGGCTCAGCACTTGCCTAGCATATAAGAGATCTTTGGTTTAATCTCCCAGGAGGGCACAAATAAATAAAAATAAAATCCAAACAACAAAAAGAAATCATCACTTGTTTAAAGTCTTTTTAGGAGGGTGTGTCACTTTATTTATTTACTTATTTATTTATTTATTTATTTACATCTCAAATGCTGCCCCTTCCACAATCCCCCTCACAGAGTTTTTCCTCTACTTCCTCCTCCCCTTTGCCTCTGAGAGGGCAGCCACCTGTATTTCCCTCCCCCCCCATGCATAAGTCTCTGGAGGGTTAGGCACATCCTCTCCCACTGAGGCCAGACATGGCACCCCTCTGCTACATATGTTCCGGGGAGGGGAGGTGCCTTGGACCAGGCTCTTTGGTTGGCAGCTCAGTCTCTGGGAGTTCCTAGGGGTCCAGATAAGTTTACTGGATTGTTAGAAGACTTTCAGTCTTCCTGTGGGGTTGCCATCTCCTTGAGGGCTTTCAATCCTTCCCCTAACTCTTCCAAAGGGGTCCCCAACCTCCATCCAGTGTTTGTGGATCTCTGCATCTGCCTCAGTCAGCTGCTGGGTAAAGCCTCTCAGAAGGCTGCTATGCTATGCTCCTGTGTGCCAGCACAACACAGCATAACTAATAATTTAAAAGATTAGTGCCTGCCTATGAGATTGGTCTCAAAATGGGCCGGCCACTGAAAGGCCATTCCTTAAGTCTATGCTCTATCTTTGTACCTGCATTTCTTCTAGACAGGACTGATTTTGAGTCAAAAGTTTGTATGTAGGTTGGTGTCCTCATCTGTTCACTGGGGGTCCTGTCTGGCTATTGGAGGTAGTCTCTTCAGTTTCCATCTCCCCATTGTTGGGCATTTTGGCTAAAGTTACTTGCATTGACTCCTGGGAGACACCCTCATCCCAGGACTCTGGTTAAAGTCTTAAATGGGAAGGTCCTTTGCAGAATATTTGTTCTTCTCTTTTTAAAAATGTATTTATTTTTGTATGTGTTTGAACATGTATCATGCGGTACATATGGAGAGGCCAGGGGATAACTTGTATGAGTTGGTACTAGCTCAACCAGAAGAAAAAAATTACTGCTTTTATTAGTAATCATAAAAACTCTATGTAGTATAACAATATAAACTTTGGATATTTTACATTCAAACACACACAATCCACATCTCTAGTATCTTGTACACACTATGAACTTTGCAGATTTTAGAAGAACACAGGAAGAATCACCACTAATTATTCTATATGCAACAATCCTGAACTATATAGGTATATGTGCATCTTTTGAGCTTATATTATGCACAGTTGTGCATTCAACTAATTTTCATTCAATGATATGATGTGAACATTTAATTTTTGTAACAATATCATTTTTTCAAAACAAATTATTTACTCTTTGAGAACTTCATATATTTTGGTCATATCCACTTTCTCCCTCTCCAACAACCTCCAGATTTTCCCAAATGCTCCCATCTCTTAATTTTCATGCTTTCTTTTATTTTATTTTAACCCCTTTAGTCTAGTTAGGGCTGCCACTATGTCCATAGATTGAAGCTATCAACTAGAGTATGAGCAACCTATCAGTGGTCATACCTACAAAGAGAAAAATTAATCCCTCTCCCAGCAGTGATCAACCACCAATTAACCATCAATCAACCTCAGGTAGGGGTGTGGCCTGGTGAGCTCTTCCTCCACCTTGTCATTCTTAATAGTTTTACATTAAAGATACTTGAATTTTTCTTTTCTTCTGGACCCTGTACAATTTGTTGTGGGTATATGTTTTATTTATTGAGACTATTTTGTTTACACAACTGATGCTCATTTTAGAATCTGACCTGTTGTTTTTTCTTCTGAAGGGAAATGAAAGAGTAGTGGGTCTGGGGATGATGGAGGAGGGGGAACTGGGAGGAGTAGAGGGAGGGGAAACTGTGGTTGGGATGTAATATATGAGAGAAGAATACAAAGTAAAAAGAATCTATGTGGGTAGACAAGGCATAAAAAGAAACTAAAAATTTTCCCATACTCTCCCTCTTGAAATTGGGTGGTATAGATTCATCGAGAACTTGGTTTGCACTAATGTAGACTGGAGTCAGATGAGCAAAGTTGGCCAGTATGCATTGCATATTTTCTGTTTGACAATCAGCTACTGATAAAGGCCTATCAGTGTACGTAGACACTTGAACCATGATGACATTATGTCCTCTTGTCTACACATTCTTTAGTTTGTCTATCACCCTAGTAATGTGAACTGGCTTGTGTGGCCAGTAGTTAGGCATGTCTCCTTGGAGAGACATACATTCTTCCTATGGCTGGGCCAAGAGCAAACATGTTGAAAACACTGGGATTAAATTGCCATCTCTGTCTTTTGACAACAAAGATCTTAGAAGAATTCTGGTCTTTTAGCCAGATTTTCTGTTTGAGGCAGAAGGCCTTTAATGTCTTTTCTGACACTGACCTTGGCAGCTACAGCCATACAGGCCTTTCTGGGGGAAGACTCTTTGCTCTCCACACAGCTGGTACTGCTTTGGGCACCAGCTGCAGGAAGCTTTATTGTGCTGGCACTGTCTGGGCTCTGGCACGGTGGGTGAGTGCTTGCTTTGGGTAAGAGATGACGGCTCTCATGTGGGGGAGGAGCCTATGGTGCTGAAGGGGTCTGGCTCCAGAATATTGTCACCCTGAGTTGGAGTTCACTTTCTTCCTGAAGGCAGAGATAGGTACCTGTTCTGAGGCCATCAGCCTGGGGAACTGTACTTACAAAGGAAACCTGTTATGGCACTGTCTTCTCTCAGGCTGTGGCCTCTACTGCTGCTGGCCTGCTGGACTCTCCTTCCTGGTGAGTGTGTGCTGCTGTGTGATACACAGGTGTATAGTACATAGGTGACTGTGCTCAGGGATGGCACAGTGCTGGTGATGTCTGATGCCTTACTTTGTATGTGTGTTTGCTTCTGATAACTTTGATGTCAGCAAAGCAACCATTTGGATTCTGTAACAATGCAGAGACTATTTACTATTGAGAAATCTGAAAAAAAAGAGGGATTAGGATGAGTGATGGAGATGAGCTCTCTTCCTCCTTCTGCTCCTCTTCCTCTTCCTCCTCCATTTTTTTGACAGGGTTTCTCTCTGTAGCACTGGTTGTCCTGGAACTTGCTCTGTAGACCAGGCTGGCTTTGAACTGCCTCTATCTCCTGAATACTGGGATTAAAGGCATGTGGCACCATGCCCAGCTGAAGATGAGCTGTTTAATTATGAAGCATTCCAAATGAAATACAGAATGTTATCCCTATGTTTATTTTTGTTGTTGTTTTGCTTTGTTTTTATTCCTGAAGATCTGGCTCTTGAGAACTTTGTGAATTTCCTGGGTGGTGATAATAAATGTGAAGGCCAAGTACGCTTGCAGTATGATGGGCAGTGGGGCCTTATGTGTGGAGATGGCCTGGGCATGCAGGAGGCCTCGGTGATCTGCAGAGAGCTCGGCTGTGGCTCTGTGAAATCTATACTCCGGTATATTTTGACACCTGAAGAGATGAAGCAACCTTACCTATATGATGCTCAGTGCCATGGCGAGGAACCTACCTTCTTGGAGTGCCGTCTGGGGCCCTGGGGGCCCACCAGTGGCTGCAAATGCCAGTGTGTGGCTGCGATAATTTGCTCCGGTAGGTTAGCTGGAGACTCTGAGCTCCTTAGTCCCTGAGACTTCTTTCTTTGTCTTGGTCATGGAAGTATGAAGGCATTTGCCCGGGGAAGAGTCTGGCCTGTAGGAACATACCTTATGCTTGGAGTCTTAAGAGAACTGGGTTTTCATCTACTATAGACACTTTCCCAGTAACTTTAAATAATATCTTTAATTTTTTAAAAGTTGGCTACTTCCCTTGTTAATAGTGACTACTAGGAAATGTTCTCATTCTCAGTATGCATAAGGTTCCAGCCAACGAGTTAGCTACAGGTGTAGGAGGCAGAAGTACTGGCCCATTCCACCTGGAAGGATGGGATTTGTTACTTTAGAAAAACAGCAAAGGGTGGGAGCACCTCTAGGAGTACCTTGGACAATGACTCAACGTGGGGTACTCAGTGCCTATCTCTGTGTTAGCTCTTGGAACAGGATACCAAGACTCAGTTTCTCTTCTATTCCACCAGGTGGTACCACACGACTATTGGAGCTAGTTGGTGGTGGCAGTCCTTGTGCTGGGACTGTACAGGTCACTGGGATTTCCAATTTTGCCCTGAAATGTGACTTGCATGAGAAGGAGGCTGGTGTTGTATGCAGACAGTTGGAATGTGGCACTGCTCTGCAATGGTCCAGATCTCACCATGGAACTAACGGGAATCAAGAGCAGAAGTACCTTACATGCCAGGGAACAGAGATGGACATTTTACATTGCCTGATCAATGTGAACTTCCTAGAGCAATGTGACCTTCTGACCTACACCCAGGTTGTATGCACAGGTAGGAGCACCCACATTGAGTATTTTAGTCTTCATATTGTGTATATAGATATGAAGAAAGGTGCCTGTGATATCTGAGCCACAGTAGTGTCAATAGAACCCTTACCCCAGATTCGTAGTTGAAAACAACCCACTTTGCCACCAAGAGGTAGTTATGGAAAACTCTGATGTGCCTCCTGAAGGTCTATCATGTACTCACTACTCTTTTTAGGATACAGATGGCCATGGTTCCCTAGAAACAAAATGACCAGAAAGTATGTGCTCAGAATCCATGTAGAGTCTGAGGCTTAAGGGAGGACAGAACAGGGGATCAAGGTCATTTTTATAGCACTCTGTGCTCATATCTGGGTAAGATTGATGACTGCTGTTCTGGTAGCATGCATGGCACCTTCCAGCATAATGAAAGCTGGGTGGTAGGGATGAAGTTTCCAGGTCAGTACCCACTTGATTTCTTCATGTTCTATGTTTCGAGTATGTCTTTAGCAAGAGGTCTTGCTGCCAAGATCTGGAGGTTAACCTTAGTGGCCAACCACTCTGGAAGAAGTAGCACACTCCTGGCACTGGGCTTTTCATTTGTTAGCTTGTGGTATCTAATTGTTGCCCCAATTTACCATGTCCCGGCTAGTTTTATCTTCAACTTGACACAGTTAGAGTCATTTGGGAAGAGGAACCTCAATGGAGAAACTACTTCCGTAAGACCCCTCATGGGCAAGAATGTGAAGATGTTTCTTGATTAATGATTGATGTGGGAGGGCTTAGCCCACTGTGGGCAGTGCCGTCTCTGGTCAGCTGGTCCTGGGGTACATGAGGAAGCAGGCTGAGGAAGCCATAGAGAGGGAGTCCGTAAGCAGTGTTCCTTCACAGCCTGTACTTGGATTCCTACCTCCAAGCTCCTGTTTGAGTTCCTGCCTTGACTTCCCTTCATGATAGACTGTAAGCTTTAACCTGATTACAGCCCCCACCTCCAAGTTTCCTTTGGTCACGATGTTTTATCATAGCAGTACAAACCATATTAGAACAAAGAATTGGTATCAGAGAGTGGGACAGATCTGCTCATGTTATTTTTAGGATGCTCATAGTAGGAGTTTGAATTTGGGGTCTAGGAAAGTCATTGAGTACTCAGTGCTTAATAGGCTGTGGTGAGAGTTTGAAAGCCAGGGGTGCTGAAAGAGACACAGACAATGAAGGCCTGGCTTGGAAAGTTTCAGGGGGAGGCAAAGACCCTGCCAAGCTATTTATGTAATATTTTGAATTAAGAATTTGTGCTCAGCTAGGAGTGAAGAATCAATTGTGATTAACAAAAGATCAGAATTACTGAAGTGGAATCTTGCTTTATTAGGACAATTGATTCTGGTTAGATGGGGTGGGGAAATTAGTTGCAATAAAAAGAGACCAGCATCTTTGAGGCAAAATCTCTGGGGAGTATTTCTTCAGGGACAGGACACAGAATCTGTGTTCTGGGAGTTGGGGAGGGGTAAGGCTGCATATCATGCTGGCTTCTAGACTTGGTAATGTGTAAAATCTTCCTCAGGTGGTATTGATTTTGGCAGTATGAGAACCCTATCATTTAAGGGATCATAGAAAGAGGTTGAGGCTTGGCACTATGTGGCAGGATCAGAGTCTCTGAAGATGGTCTAGTCTAGACTTCTGGTGAAGATTCAGTCCAGTTGCTCTGGTGACCCCAGAATTTTGGAGATGCTAGTACCATGGGGGTAGATGACTACAAAGGACAGCAGCAGCTATAGAATGGAGCTTGAGTCTATGAGGCAAGCTCTGTGTGCTCTGTAGTGCAGATCATGACAAGTGGATGTTCCCAAGCCCAGTGGAGCTAGAAGATCATGAGTGAATGCAGCTGTCTTACCCCACTGGAATGGCTAAGATCAGCAAAATAAATGACAGGCAATTCTGGTGAGGTTGTGGGGAAAGAGGAACCCTTAGTCACTGTTGGGGGGAATGAAAATTGGTGTGGCCACTGTGGAAATCAGTATGGGGAATCCTCAAAAAGCTAAAAAGAAATCTGTGATTTGACCCAGCTCTACCATGCTTTGGCATATGCTCATAGGACTTGACATCCTACTCTACAGCTACTTATTCAGCAGTGTTTATTGTCACCCTAGCCACAAAATCCAGGGAATGGGAACAACCAAAATGTCCTTTAATAGATGAAATGAGTGATGAAAAAGTGTGGTAAGTATACACAGTGGAATTCAGCTGCAAAGAAAAACAAAATTATAATATTTCCAGGCAAATGGATGGATCTAGAAAAGGTCATATTAGTGAGGTAACCCAGACCCAGAAAGACAAATGCTATGTATTCTCTCTCACCTGGGGTTACTAGCTTCCATACTTCAGAGGTGAGTATGCAACATGGACTAACCACAGGAACCAGGAAAGTGTGAGGCACTCTGGGTGGTGGCAAGGGAGTGGGGCTGTTGAGGGAATAACAGGATACAGTTGATATCCAATTGGGCAGGAGGGAGGGGGATCCATACAGAAAGACATTGAAGGATGAGGGAAAATTAACACTAAAGTTGTTTGATGAAGCCTCAGAGCATCCATAATATTAGCTTATATTTGCCTAAAATTATATCTTAAAGAAGTTCCATACTTGGGTTGACATGCTCCCCACAAGAACCATATCATAAAAACCCAACACAAGGCACAAACCTCTTTTTGAGTGGTTCAGAGTACTCCAGGTGACTCTTCAAACAATATAGGCCATTGCTATTGTCCTTGGTGGCCTCTCAGAAGTTGATGGTTAGTCCCTACTGCTTAAGACACAGCATATTTAGGTGAGAGGACTAGATTATTTGAGTTGTATCTACCTTACAGCCTCTTTCCCACATTTTAGCCTTCATGCTGCCTATACGAGCTGCCAAATAATAGTCCACTGAGGTGTGACACCTATGAAACACACCGATGACCAGTGTGACAAGAATTCTTTAAATTTACAATAAGTGGCACTCACATGTAGGTTGTAACCAACAACTGTGCAGCTGAACTTAAGGTCCACTCAACAGGAGGGAATGTAAGCTAGCCGATGCCCACACTAGTGAGGTCATGGATCTTAGGAAAGACTCTACTTAAGGGACCTGTGCAATATTGGGTGTCCCCTTATGGGCCCTTGGTTAGGCACTGACCTCAGCCAAACACTTATTTCCAACATAAAAAGATCTTTTATTAAACGACATAGGGCAGGATGGCTGAATCTGAATCAGGCAGAAACAGCAGCAGGTGGCTTGGGGGAGTGATTTTTAAGAGAAAAAAAGGAGAAGTCTGTGCTAGGGTGAGTTAGTAAGTTATGATTGGACAGGTTAGTCAGTGTAATTTAATAGCCGGACCTTGGTGGTCAGCCGCACAAGTGAGTCGCAATAAGGAAGTGACCAAATAAGGAGTCTAATGGGGAGTCTAGTGGTTTATGTAGCAAGAGTATGGGGTCAGGGTACCTTGTTTGGCTGGCACCTTGTTTGTCATGTTTGGGCCCATGAGAGGCCTTCGTCTACTACTGCCACTTTGCTAGACCATGGTTCTTCAAGTACTTTCTAAATCTTATCTTTCCACTGATGCATGCATGTAGCTACCTCCTATCACCAAAGAAGCTTCTCCTTACAGCGAATGGAGACTATTACAGACAACCACACATAAACCAGATGTGATATAGAGATCAATGAGCAGTGGGAGCTCAGCCCCTGTGGATCCATTGACCTCTCAGCTCCAGCATACATTGGCTAGGGGAACTTTGCCATAGAGGGAAGTGGAGCGATTGTAAGAACTAGAATAACAAAGTCCTCTGTGGGACCGTCTCTCCTAGAAATGGCTATACAGCAAGACTGGAACAATGCCAATATCATTATTGATATTATGGTTAATGAGGAAGGTGGAAATTTCATGGTGTTCCATCTCCAGGGAAAGAGCTACTGGTGACTAATAACTGTGGAGGGAGGGAGAATTAAACTTTCCCAGGGGTAAGTTTCTTGACCTAATACAGAGTGGTCAGCACTAAAACCATATATACATCATCAACAAAAACCACATTCATCAGGGTATGTATGTATGTATGTATGTATGTATGTATGAATCTGTGTATGTAAGTATGTACATACGCATGTATGTACACACATATATGTATGTGACAACAATAAAGAAAAGGGGCTCTCAGTTTTAAAGCTGAGGGGTATGGGCAGGAAAGAGGCAGATGGCGTAATTCTATTTTAATTAAAACATATTAAAAAGACCAACATCATCATAGTTATTTACTATCAGGGGTTTCCTGATTTTTATAGTTTCTGTTTGGAGCTTTGGTAGTAGCAGATGGGTTTGCCTCTTACTGGAGTTGGCATTTCCCCTTGTATCTTTTAATATTGTTCCATTGTTCTGTGTCTTTATGGCTCTGCTGCAGTTTAGAAAGGCTCTTCTTCTGCTCATGTCTATTGGCCTTATAAGTGCCGTGCATGGTTGGAGTCGGTTCCTTTCCCTACAGGAAGGAGCTTTCTGCTATAATTTAACAGATATTCTGTGCCATAATTTAATTTAATTTGTTTTAAATCTCAATTCCTTCTATCTCATGAATTCTTAAGCCTGGCGTCTTGACCACCTCTCTTTGGAAACTGTGACCATGTTCATCTAACTTTTCTTTATTGAAGTATGGGTTTGTCCTTGAACTTGAAGTTTTCAGTGATCTTTCTTCTGCTTGGTCTAATGTTTTGGTGATGCTCGTCACTGTCTTTGTATTTGCTTCACTCGCCTTTCATTTCCAATATTTCTATCTATTTTTTCAAAATACTAGTTTTCCTTCTGAATTTGAATTTCTCATTGGTGTTTTGACGTTCCATCTGATGATAATTTTCTCACCCACTGTGCTGACTTTCTTGTCTGACTCCATCTTTCTTCACCAGGTCTGACTTCTTTCTCTTGCTTCACTATGTATTTTTTTTAAAAGATTTATTTATTTATTTTATGTATATGAGTACACACTATAGCTGTACAGATAGTTGTGAGCCTTCGTGTAGTTGTTGGGAATTGACTTTTTAGGAGCTCTGCTCACTCTGGTCAGCCCTGCTTGCTCAGTCCCTGCTCACTCCAGCCCAAAGATTTATTTATTTATTTATTTATTTATTTATTTATTTATTCGAGACAGTGTTTATCCATGCAGCTCTAGTTGTCCTGGAACTCACTCTGTAGACCAGGCTGGCCTCAAACTCAGAAATCCACCTGCCTCTGTCTAAGTATACTGTAGTTGTTTTCAGATGCACCAGAAAAGGGCATCAGATCTCATTATGGGTGGTTGTTAGCCACCATGTGGTTGTTGGAATTTGAACTGAGGACCTTTGGAAGAGCAGTCAGTGCTCTTACCAGCGGATCCATCTCTCCAGCCCACTACTCTGTATTTTATCTATAGCTTTTATCTCAGTAGTTGAAGAATTACGGTGTTTTGGTTATTTTGCCTTTGTATTACATTTTTTTCCTGTATTTATGTGTTACAGTTTGTGCATCTGCTGGTTTGGATTTTTCTTTCAGTTCTATTGGGGATCTTCTGAGAAAGCAGGCTACTGTTGAGGACTCAATTCCTACTGTTCCTTAAGGAGATAAAAAGAACCTGATGTGATAGAAACTGCACCAAATTGAACAAGATGTTAAGATACACTGAAAACAAACAAAAACACACAAACTCGCCAACCATAACCAAGAATCAGAACATGGCAAGTGCAGTAAACTTAAAATGAAGTTAAATGTGGAAATGAGCATAAATGAGATTCGAGAGGGAGACACAGGGAAGGAGGAGCAGGGTGATGTGAGATCGGGGTCAAAGAAACTGAGAATGCTTGAGAACAATGATGGGAAGAGAAATAGAATGACGAAACCATTAATGCTTTTTTTTTTTTTGGTAACAAGTTACATACTGTAGCCTTGGCTGGTTTGGAGTTCAATATATTGACCAGACTGCCCCCCTCCCCAACTCATAGAGACCTATCTGCCTCTGTCTCCTGAGTGCTGGAATTGAAGGTGTGAGCTACCATGTCCAGCTAAAAGTTCTTATGAAAATAAAAGAGATGAGACCTGGAGAGACGATTCAGCAGTTAGGTGTTAGAACTCCTCAGCTCCAGCTCCAGGAGAGCTGATACACTCCTCTGGTTTCCTTGGGCACTGCTACTGATGTGTACACTCCCACATATAGTCACATACACATGAACATAATAAAAAATAGAAACATGTCTTAAACATAGTAAACATAGTACTAAAATATAGTAAAACTAAGTAAAGATAGATTTAAGGAGGAGAATACAAAACAACAAACAACTTTTAAGAATACATTAAAAATGTACTAAAATATGGTAAAAACAAACAAACAAATGAACATGCTGGCTAGTTTTACATCAGCTTGACAAAAGCTAGAGTCATTTGAAAGACTCAGTTGAGAAAAGACCCTCACCAGGCTCACCTGTGGACAAGCCCACAGTGCATTTTCTTGACTAAGGATTGGTGTGGGAGGGCCCATCTCACTGTGGGTCATGCCACCCCTGAGCTAGCAGACTGAACACTGTAAGAAAAGCAGGCTGACTAAGGCATTGGGAACAAGCTAGTAAGCAGCACTTCTCCATGGCTTCTGCCTTAGTTCCTGTTTCCAGGTCCCTGCCCTGACTTCTCTTGATGATGGCCTGATGTAGAATTGTAAACAAAAACAAACCCTTTCCTACTTCTCCATGTTGCCTTTGCTTGTGGTGTTTTATCACAGCAATAGAAACCCTAAGCAAGACATCCTTCCTGCACTGTAGCATGCACCACGACAGCCAGCCATCCTTCCATGCACCACCACAGCCAGCCATCCTTCCATGCACCACCACAGCCAG